>NC_070638.1:2515834-2654300 GCF_947347685.1 Pleuronectes platessa
GGCAGGAGGAAGGAGGAAGTAAAACCATCTCTTTAAGATTTTAATTGTATATTTTATAACATTCTTCATTTTTAACGAGGCCAGTTTAACCTCTTGTTCCACCCAGCGCTCTGTCGACTCGGTATCTTGATTATTTCTCATTGAAAACACCACCAGGCCCCATGTTTGCATTACTCAGTTATTCTATGTTGATTTGATTAAACGGCGTCAGTTAGATTTTGTATGAGAAAGTGAAAGCAGCAGGTTTCAGCTCCTCTTCGAGGGTCAGAGGTGATTTTTCTTGCAGCTGATGGAGCGAGTGGAATCCAGACGTGAGAAACGATGACTCAGCACCAGTGTTGCATTCAGGAGAAACCAACTGAGACAGATGAAGAAATGCACAGAGTTCACTTGTCCTCACCTCTGATGATGTCATGTTTGAACCACGAGGACGTGAACTCTCCTGCTGGTGATAACATAATGATGTTAGAGTCGCGACAGCATTAACTAAATCAACCAGTTTGCCCATTGTCTCCATTTAAATGGGAAAAAACACTTTAAAAGTTAGTGAACACAATAAGGAGAAGACAACACGACAAGTAGATGAATCCTGACGAGGAAACTAAATTCTTTAGAGATTAAAATGTGAAACCAAATCTCACTGGATCAAATATAAACAATGGAGCAAACACACGAAGCCTGGGTCTGATTTTCAGTTTTTTTAAGAAAAGTCCGATACAAAGAAAGCTTTTTATTGTTATTATTATAATTATAAAACTTTAGGAACCAACCACAGCATGAGGAATAATTGACCTGCTCCTCGACGAGTCCCTAGGGTGCTAAATCTGAATCCAGATTTTTTTTAAATCTATTCCCATCTTTCACGTTTGATCCCAACAGTCACAGTGAGAGTGAAATCTCATTGCTCACGATACAAAGCACCTGCTGCAGTTTGCTGAGCACGGATCTGAGGAGCCTCCACCGCCGACCTCTGACCCCCCGGGTGTTTCCCATCGCGCTCGCTGTAGGTGAGGATGGAGGTGACGACCGCTCCCCCCCCCCCAGTCCGCGGCCCGGCTCTCTGTGTGAGGACAGTTCTCTGTTCCTCTGGCACCGGCCGTCCCTCTGCCACGGTGATTTACAGCCTCAGACACGGAGCTGCCGCTCGCCCTCGACTCTCTGAGCCGTCTGAGTTATGACTGGTGGTTTTTTTGTGAAGAGAATATCCCACTTCATGTGATTAAGTGTGATGCGTGGCCAGCTCCACACAGCGTGCTCTGCCTCGCGGCTTCCCATTCATCTCAGTTGAAAAGAAAATTATGACTTGGTTAATTCTTGCATGTCGGCCTCCTCCTCCTCCTCCTCCTCTGCAAACACCTCTATTATTCATTTAAAGGCATTTATATTTTATTGACACTATTTTCAGGTTGCTATTCATAATGTTGTCGGGTGATGCTACCCTGGGCAATTCGGATGGCGGCAGACAGTGAGCTCATTATCTTTCTTTATGATGAATCTGTAATCATATTTTTCACTGCAGTGACTCATTTCGTCATTGTGCTGGTGTGTGTGTGCAGTGAGATGTAAATCCTGCATTTCATTACAAATATCCACATTTTATTGATGTGAGGTTTGACAGCAGACTCGATGCTCATGAAGAAAATATATCAATGTTACTTATGCAGCAGGAACATAAAAGCAAAGTGGAAATGAGCTTTGAAGCAACTTTTAATGTGGAAATAATAGATCAATCCACATTTGCTATATTAAAGATCGTTAGAGTTGGGTTTTAAATACTTGACTTCATCTTAAGCACAGATGTGTGAGATCACTCTCTTGAACAATGCTTTAAAAAGAACCAGTATCCCCCCCCCCCCCCCCCCCCCCGGGCTCCATATGTGTGAATGTGTCCCTCACTGGTCAGCGGGTGCATCTGCACCAGTGGCTGTAAAGTGACTTGTTATTGAACTCATGACGTCGGCCCAGGAAACGCTTCCTTCCCTCCTGACTTCAGGTATTTATAGACGCCCTGCTGTTTGTCTTCAGGACGGCTCCAGGAAGAGCTTCAGCGTCGAGCATCTGGAGAACACATTTGGGTTGGTGGGGGGGTGGAGGGGGGGGGACTGCATCACAAAGGATCCCACAGAGGGAGTCTGAGGGTCTCGTGATCCAGAGCAGACCTCTGGAGTAGAGCCACAGTGATCTTATGAACCGAGGGGAACCTGCACTTTGTCTGAGCTCATCATGAATCTAATGTTTTATTCAATAAGGAGGAGGAAGAAAAAGAATAATTCAATTTAATTTATCACATAGAAACAAAGACTTAGATCTAATGAGCTTCGGTCTAATTTGGGATTAAAATCTCGAGGCTGCTAAACGGATGTGTTCAGAAATGATTCCTCGTTTTCATCACTGCCAAATTATTTTTAAGATTCTATAAACGTCAGATTAACATAATCATGTTAACGTTCTTAATAAAAACATTAGCATGTGATTTCTCAGAAAGGAGTTAAAGCAAATCAAATTAGTTTTGTTATGAATACTGAGTACTCAAGTAACGTAGTAATGACTACAAAGTACTCAGGTAATGATGTAGTAATGACTTCTGAGTTCTCAAGTAATAATGTATGAATGACAAATGTAGTAATGGCTGTGAATACTTTTATTAATACAGTATTGAGGACTCAGGTAATAATGTATTATTTGATTTATACAGTAGTAACTATAGTAATCAGGTAATAATGTAGTAATAACTGCTGAATACCTTAATAATACTGTATTAAATATAGTAATGGCCACTCAGTAATAACTATTAGGTACTCAATTTGTAATCTGGTTAGTATTGAATAATTAATACTGATGTTAAGATACTGTTGTACTGATGTAGTAATGACTACTCAGCACAGAAATAATTAAGAATAAACTTCATCAGATGAAGTTTTCTTGTATTTCTCAGTAAAGAAACTTGTGCAGCAGTGAAAACATGTTTTTCCTCCTCTGCTCTGGATCCTCTGGGGACGACACTTCCTCGAGTCTCCACTGAACCCTGAGAAATAACCGACTCCTTCTTCACTATCACTGTTGCTGCAGTGTCCTGTCCTGGCAGGAAGTAGCGGTGTTTTTCTTCAATCTGCTTTAGACACACTCAGACTGAATTATGTCTCCTTCCTGCGTTTTGTTCGCTTCATTAAAAAAAGCCCGAAGTGAGACTGTTTTCTGTGGCGAAAGATGGAGGCTCTGCCAAGTGCTGAGCAATTAGAAGATGGAAGAGCAATTAGCTTTAGTCGTCGTGTGGAGGAAGTCCGGAGAATGGAGCTCTGAGCGGCTGCTATAGAAAAACATGTCCTGACAATAGATGACTGTCTTCAGCAGCTTTACTTCATTCAGACCCGGGGGAACCGTCCATTAGCTCATTTCACTGCAGCAGCTCATTTGTTAAACCTTATTTATCATGATTTAATATAATAGATCGATTTTTTTTAATTGCTGTTATTGTTTTTAATGTTACTGCTCAACTTTAAGGCCGTAAACAGTCTCACTCCCTGAATACCCCTGTGAATGATCGACCTGGTGTTTGCCCTCTCGGCCCCTCGTACTCCGGGTCACAGCGGGCGACCGAGGGAGACCAGGCGTTCACTGTTCGATCCCCACAGCTCTCAGCTTACTGAACACACAGGAATCAGCTTTAAAGCTTCAATTTCTGTAGCGCTTCAAAAATATTTGACTCAGTTAAACATATTTGTACTCTTTTATTAATTCGATTTTAAATCCACTTTCCAATGTTCTTCTTCTCCTGTCTGGTTTTATTTATTTTCTCATGTTTTGTTAAATAAATGTTTATATGTATTTTAAAACCCTTATATAGAGGTTGCCGTAAACAAGACCCTTTATTATTCATACTTGGCTTGTTGACACTAAAACAAACAAAGTCTGAACCATGTGACTTAAAGGAGACATATTCTCATAGTCAGGTTCAGTTGTGTTATTTCTATAAAAGGTTTATAAGCTCAAACTGTCCAATGCTGCAGCTCCTCTCTTCAGCCTCTGTCTGAAACACGTGGTTCACGTGCGTCAGACGAGCTGCTTCGTGCATTATGCAAATATAATATATCATATAGACTTTGGGGTTTTTAAACATTGCATAAGTTTTAGTCTCACATAAAACCTCTATAACACACTAGAGGAAAGAAGATGTCCCTGGAACCCTCGTGGAACATGAAACATCTGGACGCAGCTCTAGAAAACAAACTGTTGATCTCGGTGCTGTGATCAACAGAAGTTATAATTGTCTTATACAGCAACGTGTGGTGTTCGTGGGGGGGGGGGGGGCATCTCGTGGGAGTTTATATCCGGATGCAGCCGGGGGAATGACGAGAGCGAACAATCCCACAAAGCCTTGTTTCCCAGGGGTCCTCCCTGTCAGTCACAGACCGGCGGGGGGAATCTATTTTCTACTTTCCTCCAGAAGAAGCATCAGTGGTGGAAAGTTCACGGCCTCTGGTTCCTTCCCATGTACAGTATCATAATTACACACTGTATATTACCCAGAGCATCCCACCACACACTGGGGGCTCGGGTGTATTCCGGTCGCAACCGATGATTTTCAAACTCAACAAACAAGCAATAGAGTTTAGTTTGAGTGGAGTGGAATAGAAAGGACCTCGTTTATTACCCGGTTATGAGAATAAATCGATTTCACTCTGTGCTTTGATTCAGTTTTATGGAACTTGATGTGATATCTATATATGGAGCCGCAGCCTCGGTGAAGTCATCTTCATTTTAGATAAGCTTTAGTATTTGTGAACTGATTTAAACAGAAACCCGACTGTGGAGCTCGGTGTTATCGCTGCTCTGCTCTTTGATGATTATGATCTTTCTTCTTCTTCCAGCACATTGAACGTTCTTGTGTCTCGAAGCCGCTCGGCACCGGGGAGATTAAAATGCCTCGGCTGGTTCAAAGAATACTTGTTATCTGTCGTTTGGCCCATAGATGATAATTTGGAGAAAGAAAGTGTCGTCATCAGATGAGAGGATGTCGCTGTGGTTTCATTTTCAGAGATTTGTTTGAAGGATTTCTGTGAATTAAGGAAAATCACATGTTTATTCCAATCGCTCTTTGAGTAAACCCGAAATTAAATCACTTCTCAAAGAAAAGGAGGTTTTATAAGGTTAAATTCTTATTCTTTTTTCAGGATGTCTGCAGAAACAAGGTTTGAGTTTGTTCGCTGTTCTGGAAAATTAGTTTATTCTGTTTATTCAGTTTATTCTAGTCCTGCAATCAAACCGGTGATTGAGCCGTGGACACTGACAGATGTCTGTTATTTTAAGATGTGACAGGTCATCAGATGTTTCATCAGATCACAGTCGAGGTCTCTGGAGTTTTAACAGTTTGAAAAATCCTCATTTGTCAACAACTAAATCCTCAACATGGAAGTTGAGTGATTAGATCCCAGATTCGTCCTGAAGTCACTTTATCCACTCTGGAGGAACCGGAAACATGAAGATGAAAAATGATATCTGCTCAATCTGGTCAGGATGTCAGGGATGTAAGTTTGGGAGATCAAATTAAAGTTAAAAACACAAGTTAGGTATGTAGCCTGAGGGTCAGAAACACAGGAAGTGACTCTGATGGCTGCTCGGTAAAAGTTAATTAAGACCAATCAGTGTTTTTATCAACTGCTCTTGTCTTGATTCTGGATTGTGGGACAGCACAGTTAAAAAACTTCTACAGACTCTATATATATATACATGTAGATACACACTCAGACCCCACAGGTCACACACTAGTCATTAGTGATGTGGGTGGACAAGCGTAAAATTGATCCTGAGCTGGTTCCCACCACACACACAGACACACACACACACACACACACACACACACACACACACACACTGCTCCTCCTCTGGACTCAACTGGTTTGAATTAAACCTAAACGCAAAACACATTCAGCTTCATCCGGTTCTAGAAAAAGAATAAGTTGAAAAGAGCAACAAGGGACCAGTAAGGAAATATCTATTCCGTACCCACTGTGGTAAAGACCAAGATTCATGGTTTATTATACTGGGAGTTGTGTTTTTTTCGTGTCTATTTCCACAATCAAAATGACTGAGAGGATTTTAAAAAGCTATTGAATCTGTCGGCGCCTCGTCCCGTCAGGTGTAAGTGGCTCATTGAGGAGAAGATGATGGAGGAGGACTCATTACCTCCAATACGTGTCAGCAGTTTAGCAGTGAAGTACAGAGACGGTGTAATGTCCCCTCAGAGGTCTCTGTTACGTGGTGCGTCTGTCTCTCCTGCGTCCTGCTCTGGATCTTCACCGTCTGCCTGTGGACGTCTCACGGTGTAATTAATGAGATCCGAGGACGCTGAGACACGGGGACGAGCCAGAGGAGCGTCTGTGGGAGGAGAGTTTGTCTCTTTAGGTCTAAGTGGGCACTAAGTAGAAACTCACAAATTACATCCTCTGGTAATGTAAAGAGGAAATCTCTGAAGAAGGCTCCTCTTCCTTTTTAAGGTTCTTTTTTTTGATGCACTTCCACTCGCTGACATTTGAAGATCCCCTCAGAACAAACACAACCTTGTGCTGCAGCCGACTCGGGTTTAATTCATCTTCAACAGTCAGAAAAGTTTTGCACCTTCAGGCTCTCGTTTCCTCTAAGTGTTTCTTTTGAAGGGAGCTGGTGAAAGCTTCTGGTTTTCTGTCCCTTTGGATGTTCCAGCACGAATCCACTCATCCCTCATGTGCCTCAGATGAACTCCAGTCACTGACACAACTTTCTCTGTATATTCCAGACACTTATTCACATTTAGTCATATATTATCTGTTACTTTCAAATATATATTTCAAGCAGTATTCATAACTAATATATATACTGTTTATTTAAACCATAATCCTTAATTTTCACTATATATTGCAATAATGACTTTTAGATCTTTCTCAACCATTTATTCATTACTTTTTAATACATATTCTAAACATTTATCTATGATAATATTCTTACCTATATATTTTTCACTTCTAACTTTGTATTTTGACCATTTATCCATGTTTTGTTTTAGTTTTTTCAACCCTTACCTCACAATTTTTTACCCTTTTTCCACATTTTAACAATAACTTTAACTATTTCAACTTCCACCACGTTGGCCTGACTCACTTCATCACTTCTACAGCTGAGCAAACATGTGTGTGTTTCTCTCTTAAATCTAGTTTCTTGTGGACTAGCTTCTCCCCCCCCCCCCCCCCCCCCCCCCCCCGTTCTCCCTGGGGTCTCTTTTCCACTGACTCATCCCCCCCCTCCTGCTCTGTGTTTCCAGGTGGACTTGGGATTCCTCCGGTTCATCACGGCCATCGGGACGCAGGGCGCCATCTCCAAAGAGACCAAGAAGCATTACTTCGTCCGGGCCTACAAAGTGGACCTGAGCTCCAACGGGGAGGACTGGGTCACGGTGAAGGAGGGCTCCAAGCAGAAGGTGAGCAAGTGAAAGACGAGGTAACAACCCTCGTTTGTATAATGAGTAATGAAGCACTCGTTCTCATCGATGAGGGGTGGACAACTGAATCAATGCTTTACATCTTCAAGCCGCTCATCGCTATCGCTCCTCTGACTGAAGAAGAAGAACAGACCCAGTTTCTCACTGAAAAACACTTTGACAAACAGGCTACAGAGCATCGTGCAAACTTCACGTGTTCAAATCTCAGCCACTGTTAAATGAAGGAGAAGAACCCTGTGGTGCCTGGTGTTTCAGCTTCAATAGAAAGAAAAGGCTGAGACGTTAAGTGAAGTATATTTAGTCACAGGTCAGAGGTCAAACCAGGTTTCACTCAAACCGCAACTCGCCAGGAAACAGAAGCAGCAGGAGAAGTTTCCACAGGAGAAGTTGTTTCTCTCTAATCTCTGGTTTATTAATAGATTCAACATATTAAGTGACACTAACATGAAGTGAACAAAAGTACTAACCTGTGTTTTTCTCTGGTCTTCAGATCTTTCAGGGGAACCACAACTCGGTGGCCGAGGTTCAAGCTTTTCTTCCCAAACAGACTCTGGCTCGATACGTCCGGGTCCGCCCCATGACCTGGGAGCAAGGCATCTGCATGCGCTTCGAGGTCTACGGCTGCAGGACGTCAGGTATTGAACTCACACCTCAACTCCTCATGCACCGACTCACCGCCGACATTTTTCTTTTTGCACTTTTCATTCATATTTAATTTCACGGATTCTTCTTCTTCTTAATTCACTTTCTCCTTCCCCACAGGGATCATTAGAGTTTAATGTCATCTGAAGTTTATCTAATCTAACACACACACACGTATGTTTTCACTCACAGCCACACTCTGCTGTTTATCTTCTAAAAAAAGATAATTATCTCCAGAAATGTTAATGTGGGTCAAATTCATCTGTTTTAACAACTGATTAGTTTTCCTTTTTAAATAGAAATGTAAGTTTTACAAGAGTTAAACTAATTTTCGAAACCTGCACTTTCACACTGGAGACACAGTGAACTGATTTCTAGGAGCCTGATATTAATTTTACGAATTCTTGATGTACCTTCTTCTTTTTTTAACATTATTTCTTCTTACTTTAATCTCCTGATACTTTTTAATAAATCAGAATCGGAATTAGAATCAGAATCAGAAAAGATTTATTGCCAAGTATATTTACACCTACCTCGGATTTTTTGGGTAAAAAAGGTGCATACATTGAACATAAAACATAAAACAAAATAAGTACTTCAAAAACACAATAAGTACTTCACATAAGAAAGAAATAACTATACATAAAACAAAACAAAATATATACAAGATATAAAAAGTTAAAGGCAAAACAGGAGAGAATGAGGATGTGCAATATTCAATATACTGTTGTGTGTGTTAATGTAAATTATACGTTTTTAAATAGATTTAGAAACCTATGATGTGCTTTCACACATCCAATATGTTTTTGAGACATTGGAGACATTGTTCTTTAATGGACATAAACCTGGTATTAATTCATAAAAATGCTTAATGTACCTTATTGAAGACACGTTCAAAAGGCTTTTACTCTGGAGGAGTTCCACTTCCTCTCGGCTGCAGGTCGACGTCTCTTTTCAAACCGCGTCCTCTCCCTTTATTTCCATTTTCTCACTTTGCACATCGTGAATCAAGCGAACATCTTTCTGGCTGCGGGACGAGAACCTCCTGCTGCTCTCTGTTGATTTAGAATAATCGCCGGCGTTCCAAGGCGAGAGCACACACCCACAGAAGGACAGCGTTATTCATTACAGAGGAGCAGCAGAAAATCACACCGCCTCATTACTCATCCTCCAGCGTTATATAAACCTGCGTCCTTGATGTGCTACAAGCCACTCTGGGTAGGAAGCTTCATGAAGTAGAGATTAGACTCTTATTCATGGGAGAACAGGCGGCAGAGTGCGAGACACGAGATTCACCAGATATAATGACACAACTGGGGAAGTGTGTGTGTGTGTGTGGTGTAGTTGTACATGAAGGAACTATTAATGTTATTCACTCCTGAGCCCATAACTTTAAACTTGATCCTTATTTAATCTTAATTTAAAGGAGATATACAAGGTTCCAGTGTTTCTCTCCTTTAATAGTTAATAGTTTCCTTTAGAGGTTTTTATGAATGTAAAAGTTCTGCAAATTTCAAAAGTCTGTGATAAGAGGAGAAAACAGTGAAGCTCATGAAACACCTGGAGGTTGACCAATCACAACAGATGTGGTTAATCAGGAGGGCGGGGGGGTCTTAAAGAGACAGGAGATAAAATCAAGTGTTTGAGACAGAGGCTGAAAAGAGGAGCTGCAGCATTGGACACTGATTAAAATGATTACCATTAATATGAGCAGAATATATCTTGTATTAATGTCAATTCTTACATGCTATTTATTGAAAAGCCTTAAAGTGATAGGTGTGATACATCCCACCATCTGGAATCGACCCTCTCCGTGAAGCTTCGCCCCCAAAACGCTAGAACGTGCACTGAGAGACAACTTCTAGTAATCTGCTTTTTCAAATCTCACATTAAACCCATTTTCTTGGTTCTTTGAGACACACAAACACACACAGACAGTCCTGGAGGGCGTTTCCATAAAGATCATGATAAGTTTACATTGTGGAGGAAGTAAAATCGTCGGTAGCTGTCGTTAAGCACCAGACACAAATATCCCACTGAGACAAAGACTGGTTCAAGCAGGATATTAGATTATTGTGGATAATGCATTAGACTTGGCTCAGGATGACCAGACCATTGTGTCCAAGCATTTTAGAAATTTCATTAAGTCTGCTTATTCAGGGAAAAACACAAAAGCTGACGTCTCTCAATTATTCAGTAATTATCCCCGTTTATTTCCGGATGCTTGACCGACTGGGGGGGGGGGGGGGGGGGGGGGGGGGGGGGTCGCTTGGTGTCTCGTTAAACCTCTGTCGAAGTTTGTATCTCGACCTGCGACATCCGGCTTCATCTTCAAACCACAGACCCCATCCCACAGAAGATAAATGGATCTGTGGTGTTTCTACTCTGGAGTGTGAACTGCTTATAAAAAGGTTTAAAACACCAGAGGGTGTCGAGCAAAACCGCTGATCACAGCAGTGTCGAGATAAGGACGGCAGTGGTCGCCCTTATCGCTCTGTGCGCCTTTTAAAAAGTGTCTTATCCTGTGTTCTCTCTCCTCCTCTCTCTCCCTGTGCAGACTACCCGTGCTCCGGGATGTTGGGGATGGTGTCGGGTCAGATCTCCGACGCCCAGATCAGCGCCTCCTCCTACGCCGACCGCGGCTGGGTCGCTGAGAACTCCCGCCTGTTGACGGGGAGGTCGGGCTGGACCGGGCAGCAAACCAAGCAGCCCTTCAGGAACGAGTGGCTGCAGGTGGGTTCAGGGGTCAGAGGTCATGGTTTGAGGAGTTTAGTGGTCGACAGTAAAGTTTCTGAGCAAGATGTTGAACAGAGGTTTTAGCCCTCAGGTTGGGAAGCACAGATGCAGACAGCAGCTCTGGATGATTTCAGGAAAAAGTCGGCGCAGTTCTGAAAGCAGCCAGGCTCACTTTCTTTATGTCTCCCCCCCCCCCTCTCTGCAGGTGGATCTGGGCCAGGACAAGATGGTGAGCGGCGTCGTGATCCAGGGAGGGAAACACCGCGACAGGAACGTCTTCATGAAGAGGTTCAAAGTGGGCGTCAGTGTGGACGGAGAAGAATGGAACTATGTGAAGGAGGAAAACACCACCAGGCCGAAGGTTGGTTCATTTACAATCTATGGGAATCTACTAAATGTTGTTTAAATGTCAGAACGTCAGTTTAATATCAACCTGGAGACGTGTCTTTTCATTTTTATGACCTATGAGTGTTTAGCAGAACGTGGTCCACGTTACAACCGGGCTGAGAGACGGCTCGGATGACAGGGGTGGACCCTGTAAAGATCAGCTGCCACTCACATCCAAGTGAAAATACCACAAAGTAAAAATGTACTTAAAATACCAACAAGTATTTCAGTTCTGGAGTCAGAGGATTTAAAGAGAAACAAAGGAGATTAAGAAATGTAATTTATTACGAACGGAAGGAATAGACCTTGGCGCAGGAAGTAGAGCATCACAGGAAGTAGAGCATCACAGGAAGTAGAGCATCAAAGGACGAGAGCATCACAGGAAGTAGAGCATCACAGAAAAAAGAGCATCACAGGAAGTAGAGAATCACAGGAAGTAGAGAATCACAGGAAAAAGAGCATCACAGGAAGTAGAGCATCACAGGAAGTAGAGCATCACAGGAAGTAGAGCATCACAGGAAGTAGAGCATCACATCAAGTAGAGCATCACAGGAAGTAGAGCATCACAGGAAGTAGAGAATCACAGGAAGTAGAGCATCACAGGAAGTAGAGCATCACAGGAAGTAGAGCATCACAGGACGTAGAGCATCACAGGAACCGCTCATTTGAATTAGGTGACACTTCCTCCGGAGGTTAGAAGCTGGTGCCGATGAAGAGGAGTGAACTCTCTCTTCTATAAACTGCTCCACAGAAGAAATGCTTCTTCTTCTTCTTCATCCAGTTCTTTCCTCCCCCTCCTCTTTTCTTTATCTCACGATTTCCACGCTCTCTGTCGGGTTCGGGCGGCGGCCTGTCGAGCGAACGCAGAATAACAGAAAGTAAATTAAAAGAAATCCAGATGAAAGCTCCTCCGGCTGTAATCTGTAATTCCTGAAAGCCGTCGTTCATACGGACGCTCGACTGGAATGAAATGTTTAGTCAAATTACAAACTGCTGCTCATATGAAGTCTGAAAAGCTGCTGCTGCCTGACGTCGCTCCACTAAACCAACGACATATGGAAAAATAAAGCTCAAGGGGAATTAATGTTGTTGTCGGGGCAAATAATATCGAGACGCAACAAATGAATAAGAGCCAGAAGAGGAGAGCACGAGGTTCCACCCGAGAGCAGAGCGGGGAATTTAATGAAAATCATGAAGTCGGGTCGCGGCGTCGATGTTTATTTATTCCTTCACTCGCAGAATGATTTGTTCTCTCACTCATTCGCCTGACACCCGATCGGAGTCCCATGATCCTCCTGTGATCCTCCTGTGGCGTCATTAACTTCTGCTGCTGCAAGGACACAGGCTGAGACGTTATGGAGATCAAGCTGCTGACGGGGATTAAACATGCGACTCCTCTGAGATTCATTTATCAACAAAGTTCCTTGACACAAAACTTCATTATTTATACGGCAGCGGATTTCAAGTCTGTGCCTGAACTGAATAAAGAGAAATTATGAGAATACAAAATTACCGAGGGATTTTAACCGAACTTGGTGTCAATATTAATTTGGAGTTTATCTCTACATGAGTAACATTGTCAGCTGATGGCCAAAGGTCAAAGGTCAAGGTCGATGATGAATAAAATATATATTTTGGAATTTGCATTTTTCCTGAGCACTAAGGATGTCAGGGCGGCGCAGTGGAGCAGCGGTTCGCCTGCTTGTTCTCCTCATGAGAGCTTTGATGGTTGTTTGTCACTATAAATATATATCAACCCTGTGATTGGCAGATGAACTGCCGGGAGCTGTGATTGGCTCCTTACCCCTCGTCCTCCTTCAGAACTCGTGTGTGTTATGATCAAAAAGCCCCAGAACCATCAGTTCCTGGTCCCAGCACAGGATGATATGATATTTATGATGTGTGTTGGTCTCGGTTCAACAGTTCTGGTTTGTTCAGAATCAACAGTCTGACTCACAATGACCCGAAAAATGAAGAGACAGGAAGTGTGAGGTGACATCAGAGTCCTGAGGATCACAGACGACCACTAGAGGGACGTTAAAGACACAAACTCAAAGTTTCCAACCCTGCGTCCGTACGTCCAAGTGATTCTCGTCCCCGAGAGGAAAATCATGTCCCTGCTTTAAAGACGCCTCCTCTCCTCCTTGCCCGGCCCTGTTGGTGGGACGTCCTCCTCCTCTGTGTCCAGATGGCGCAGGACGAGGTGAGCCGGCAGACGGAGAGGTGGACGCTCCTCTGTCGCTCCTCGGCCTCGACGCTCTGTTTCCTGTGTCTTTCATTTTTAAAACCTCTTCAAAAGACGAGGAAGGAAGGAAGGATCAGTGAGGCCCCGGCTGCTCCTCATGGATTTAACACACACACACACACACACACTGTACATAATGTATGTGCTCATGCATAAAGATGAGAGAATATGTGGTGTGAGACCATCCAGAGGGTAGAAGCCCTGGAAGAGGTTCTGTTAGAAAGATGTTGATTAAGCTCAAGATTTCAATTGAAGGTTAAAGAAAATATAATAAATGTTGTAAGTAAGACGGATGCTCTTTATGGAATCAAACGTCTAATTATGCTTTATGGTATGAAAGAGTTATTAATACCAATAATGTGAGGGCCTTTCTTAGAAATATCATATTACGGTACAATTATCTGGAGCTCGACCACGTCTGTGCAGAATTCTGTTTCTGCTGAAAGATGATAACAGTCGATGTTTTTCTCATTCAACTGGAACCAGACGCTGTGATGTCACCAACCTGCTGTTATATAATACAGATGAGTGTGATAGCGTCGCCACTGAGGGATAATTTAAAGTATTTTTATCCACAGCCTCTGCCACTCTGCAGCCTTTAGTAAATCACACAGAGGGAAAGTTTCTCCGCTCAGACAGTGAGTGTGTTCGCTGTCCCACCACTCGGACAGTAAACGGTTTCATCTGTGCTGCTCCGCGTCGGGACGATGAAAGAAACGAACTCTGCTTCTGATTTCCTGCCGTTTGCTTTGGTTTCCTGCTTTGGTTCGGTTTCTGCTTCTTATCAAAGCGCCCGATCAGAAGCAGAGTCGGATCTGAACAGTTATTGATGGTTTTGGTTCACATCCGGCTCAGGACCGATGACTTCTAACCTCGGTTTGAACAGAAATAGAAAAAGATGAAGAGGAGTCGGATTTCTTTTCCCAAATCTACGACAGAAGAATTATTATTATTCATCGTTCTAACGTTCATAAGAAAACTCTGAACTCCACTTTAATGAGTTTTGCAGGTTCCTCAACCGAACATGTACGAACATCTAAGCTCATCCTGATCCCTGACCAGTTGTGTGTCTGTGTTTTCCTGCAGATTTTCACCGGGAATCAGAACCACGACACTCCGGAGCTGAGGTCCATGGGTCCGTTCCTCACCCGCTTCGTCAGGATCTACCCGGAGAGGGCCACCACCGAGGGCCTGGGCCTGCGCCTGGAGCTGCTGGGCTGTGAACTGGAAGGTCAGTCCAGACGCTGAAGTCTCTTTTTCAAACTTTATAACTTCTACATTCACGAAAAACCTTTATAACACACAAAAAACCATTTGTCTCCTTTTAAAATCTGCTTTACACTCAAATACACATCTGTTAAAATGAGAAAGTAATTATCTTTACACTTAAATCGATGAATCCTGGTGTAAACTGGAAGTTGGAGTGAATACAACTTTGCATTTCAGTAGAAACAGTTTAAACTGGATCCGATTACCGGGGGGGAAATTCGACTGTCGCCCCCCCCGAAGGCGATTTGTCTCAGCACATTATGTTTTTAATATCACTTTGTCAGACCTGGGCTGAAATGAAAGCTCCTGTGGTTTCTGGCCTCGTCCGAGTTGCTCCTGGTGCAGAGCGGCGCTCGGCTTTCACAAACCATAACCGGGAACAGAGCAGAGCAGCCGAGTTACAGCCGGTGACGCTCTGCCCTGGACGCTCCAGACGACTCCGGGAAGATGGCGGTTACATCTGCTGCGTTTGAGTTTATCTGCTGCAACTGAGAGGAGAGAGAAAAACAAAACTTATCTGAGCACAGACAGAAAACATGGAAACCCACTGTGAGGTCTCCCGCTGCCAATTTTAAATTTAGACTCACAATCTTTTCTTTCCTAGCTAAGCTCCTCAGTTTGTATAACACAAAAATACAACAGGTAATAAATGAAATGACCATTTTAAATTCAACTGGGAAAACTGTCACTATGTTAACTCCAGTCTGACACTGGTTTAATGTCTCAACCAGGCTTCACATCTCTTAAAGACATTTTAATGGACTTAGGTTCATGGACAGAAAACAGTGTGTTTTATTCTAATGCACTGAAACCTATGAGAGAAACAGCAGAAAGCCATGAAGGTGTAAAGCACAAACACACACACACACACACACACACAAAAGGTATTTGACAAGCGTCCTGAACAATGGAGACTGTGCCTCCATAAAGAAACCAACCTGTCGTTATGTTTTATTGTCGACTGACCTCGAGTCAGCGTGTGAGACGACGTCAGAGCTTTTAACCCGGAGCCGTAAAACAACATCTTTACATCCGAGTGTGACGGGAACAAAGAGGAAGTGAGGTCATAGAAATGAGTGGACGGACTGAACATGTGACTTTTGGCCGAGACACGTTTAAGATGCTGATATTAGGAAGTTACACATTTCAGATAACAACACATTGACCGATATGTGTGTTTAATAAAGGACAATTGTTGTCATCATGAAAACAAAGAAATGTAATTGAGGCTTTAATCACAAACTTTATTTTCAATTACTTAAGAAAACATAAATACAATACATTGAACTTGAATCAAGAAAATTATCTTTTCTGCGTATCTTATTCTATAAAATATAATATATTGGTTAACATAAATGCTGTGAAAGCCTCATATCGGCAAATTGTTTATGGGCCAACTGATAAATCTCTAATCAAGAGTCAATGTTGCGTCTTCATGTTTATTATTAACAGTTATTACTGTTTTCTTTATATTGGTTTTGGGGTCAAATTCACAGAAACAAATATTTGGGGAAAGATATGAACATCAGCTCAAAACCTGACGGTCATGTGACACCACTGCTACATAGACTCCTCCCCTCGGGGGTTTCCCTGTGACGCCGGCGACTCGATGGCGCCGCGGAGAGAAATCGAGTCTGTAATTCAGATTTCTGTAAAAACCATAAGTTTCTCTGTGAGTCGTCCAGATGATGAGGTCAGTGAGGATCTCATTCCACGTTTCAAACATCTGAGCGGCTCCACCTCAGCTCATCCAAGTTACAAGATGTCAGAGGAGAGGGCAGGGGGTTAGGAGAGCGTGAAAATATGATTGTTACTGAGTATTTTTGTTTATGTAATGAGGGAGAGAGAGAGAGAGAGAGAGAGAGAGAGAGAGAGAGAGAGAGAGAGAGAGAGAGAGAGAGAGAGAGAGAGAGAGAGAGAGAGAGAGAGAGAGAGAGAGAGAGAGAGAGAGAGAGAGAGAGAGAGAGAGAGAGAGAGGCTGAAGAGCTTTATCTCTACTACTGCAGTGGTCAGAGAGGGAGGGGGAGGCTGCTGATAAGAATAAGGGGAGATAGCAACTCTGTGTGTGTGTCTGTGTGTGTGTGTGTGCGTGTGTGTTACTCTCATATATCTTTGCAAAATGCTCAGAATCGAGCTGCAGTCATTTGTATATATGTATTTTTACTGTCTCACTCAAAATTAATTTCTCAAAAGACACGTGGATAATACCTTGATATCTATTTTTTGAATGTCTGTCATCATTTTGGGCGCACAGGATGTTGTGTTGTGTTGTTGTAAACATGTTTGTGAACAGATCACATGTCTGAGGGAAAGTATCACACAAACAGCACAGGACCAGTGAATCAGAGGATAGAGAGATTAGGAGTGTGTGTCTGCATATAGAGGAAGAGGAGGAGGCAGAGGGGGGGGGGGGGGGGTGGAAGAAGAGAAAAGGGTATGTGGTGGTATGTGGTGTGTGTGTCTGTGTGTGTGTGTGTGTGTCTGTCCAAGATTAATAGTTTGACTTCAAAAGGAAAGAACAAAGACAACACACACACACACATGACGAGACACAGACTGTATGTACACACTCAGATGTACCCAAACCATATGTGTACACTGTAAAGGACTAACAGATGTACACACACACACACACACACACACACACACACACACACAGACACACAATCTCCCCCTTGCTCCCTCTGACACCGTCTCTTCTCCCTTCAGAAATCACGACGACAGCGCCCCCTACCACGCCCATCGCCTCTACACATCTCATGACCACGTTCGATTCCACCACCAAGGCGTCGACCCCCCCGCCGGGCACCACCAGTGGCCCTCGCTGTGACGGGGGACAAGCGGAGTGTGGTGGTGAGACGCAGGCGCCCTACGACTACGAGCTGGTGACAGGTAAATAACCAAAACTCCTTTTTAAAACCAAGTTGGGAAAAGAGAAAGATCTGAATTCAAATGATAAATATTTGAAAATATATAAATGTTTGGATCAGAATTATAATTGTTGTATCTTATTGATTTTGACGGTTTGGAAACTTCTCCCTGATCCTTCTCACAGTTTGAGTTTTGAATCGTCTTTTGAACATTAACTATAAAGGAGATAAAATTGATTTCTCCTCAAAGAGATGAGCAAGTGTGTTGGCATCTGTGTGGGTGGGACCCGCCCCCTTTGACCTTTGACCTCACTTCCACTCTCCCATCTGTCTGTAGCAGGAGGCACCGCGGCGGCCGACCCGATCCTGGACTTCATGCCAGGTGAGGATGTCCAGCGCCATCTGCTTCCATGTTTACTCCTCTCATCTTTAATTCATCCCTCTCTTCTCTGCTCGGCTTCTTTCCTTTCTCATTTTCTCTCTTCGTCTTTCTTTCATCTTCTTTTCTTTTTCAAAGTAGACAAACATATTAATGCAGCAGATTAGTGCGTCAGTTTATTTGTGTTCCCGTCCGCACGCTGTAAATAAAGATGGACGACATCCGTTGATCGCCCCCTGGTGGCTGGCTGCAGTCAAGGTCAAAAAACCCAGCCTCCTCCATGTTAACAAATAGGACATGGACCGGACTAAAAAGTAAAATACACATTTCTTAAAGATCGATGTCAGTTCAGGTTATTCGGGTTTAGGTGCTCGTGCACAAAACCTGTTTTCATACGTGAAACTGGAAGAAACACAAATATCTCAGGATGAAGAAGACGAGAAGACGAGTACACGTAGAAGACGAGGAGCTTCCAGAGCTTTAGGAGTTTATATTGGTTTGTTTCTCTGCATGAACATCTTAGTATCATTTCAGTTTATTCTCCCAGTAAAGACACTAAACTGCCAGACAGAGCGAGAGAGAGAGAGAGAGAGAGAGAGAGAGAGAGAGAGAGGGATGAATAGACAGAAAGGTGGAATAAACAGTCGCAGTGACAGAGAGAGGCAAAGAAAGCAAAGAGAGGAAGTGCCTGCAGGAGGAATGAATAGAGATGAGATAGAGAAAAAAGAAAAGCTGCTGGGTGAGAGGAGGTAGAGGTAAAAGAGAGGAGCGGACGGAGGTGTGGTGAGAGAGAGAGAGTGGAGGGAGAGGATAAAGGCCTCTCGGGTCTCAATTAGAGCCGAAGCCCGGCGTGAAGACAGCTCCACGCTCGTCCCTGCTTCCTGTTAGCTGCTCAGAAACAACATGTCCGGTGTTTGAGACCCGTGCGCTCGTCTGGGTGCGGCGGTGAACCACTGCCGCCATCCACCGCTGGCACAGGCAGGGAAACAGGGAGGGAGATGTTGGTTTTTTTCAGTTTGGGGTTTTCACATCCGCATGTTGGTGGCACCGCGCCCTTCTCTGTGGAAGGTCCCTCTGTTCCTCTCCCTCTCTCCCTTTCTCCCTCGCTCCCTCTCTTCATGTCCTGATCCCAAACATATGTTTGTGTTGTTGCTGTTGTCGATCAGCCGTCACGTCTCGGTTCCTGTGTTTCAGGAAAATGCCCGGCAGCGACGCACACAGTCACAACACAACACAACCCTGCGTCTTCCTCATTCCGTCCGTACAAGCCTTTCGTTTCGTGCAATTCGTTTCCCACAAGCTACACAATTTATACCGAGTGTACGATACAGCAGGAACAGCTTTTTAATATCGATGTTACAGGGCTGGCTTTTATTTCTTAGGGCCGTCTCACCCTCCTCCTCCTCCTCCTCCGTCTGAAACTTACAGGATCGAAGTGTCTGACTTTGCTTTGTGCAGCTTTGTGTGTTTCTCTGGATGTTTTTTTATATCAGCATAGTGGATGTAAAGAATGTGAAGATGTTATTTATTAGAGTTTTACTTAAATACATGAGTTACACAACTCTCCCCCATCCCTCACATCTGTGGAGTTACACACAGTGTCACACAAATGTCAAATCTAAAACGATCGCCCTGTGGTCGTATGCCACCGTCAACCAGTGAAGAAGTTCTGAAGAGTTGGACTGACGGGCCCAACAACATGATCACAAGATCTTTCCCTAAAGAGCAATTTACTGCACAGCTAAATAAACAATAGAAAACAATATTAAATGACATCAAGACACTCAAAACAAGTGTTTATGTTACATTTAAAATGTCTCCTGCTCCTAACAAACCGTTGTGTGTCTGTTCTCTGCAGCGTACGTGTGGTTCGCCTGTAACTTTGAGTTCTCGTCGTTCTGCGGCTGGTCCAGAGAAACAGGAAACGGCGCCGAGTGGCTCATCCAGACGACCGGCGCTCCGGCCGTCCACCGAGGACCGACTCACGACCACATAGGTACGAGCTGAGCGTCCCTCTTCTCACTGGACTGATGCTCTGGGAGAGCTCGGTGGTGAAAGGCTTGTCTGACCCTCTTTCTCTAAACAATGAAATATATCACAAAACGTGCCACTAAATCAGAATAACACAGATGTACAGTTCCAAAATCATGAATACAACATCAAATAGAGATTTAACCGTAGAAACAAAGTAAATGGGGCCTTGAAGATATGATTATTAAAGTGCACTGACACTGTTAAATAAATCAACACCCAAACACAACGCCCTGAAAGCATCAGCAGCGTTTCAGAGACAGAACTCTGATGGAGTCAGACGTCTTCAGCACCGAGAACTCCAAGACGCTCGGGGCTCTAGAATAATTGAAAATGAACGAGCGGCCGTGAAACGCTCGAGAACTGAAGCTCAGG
This sequence comes from Pleuronectes platessa, assembly GCF_947347685.1. Taxonomy (NCBI): domain Eukaryota; kingdom Metazoa; phylum Chordata; class Actinopteri; order Pleuronectiformes; family Pleuronectidae; genus Pleuronectes; species Pleuronectes platessa. The sequence continues at coordinate 2,536,240 of NC_070638.1, forward strand.
AATTCATCACCGTGCCTCGGCTCCGCGTCCTTCTCTCCGTTCACCGCGCCTGTGATGGATTCCTTTCTTCTTCTTCTGCGGCGGCGGCTCTGAAATGAACGATTTCACCTTGATTTCTCGACTCAGCCAGAGGAGGCGAGTCGTCTGTGATGTGGAGGAAGATGTTTTCCTGTGTTGTCAGAAAACACAGAAACCTTGAATCTGTTTCGTGCCTCCAGGAGGAGATATTAACAGTTTCACTTTTATTCCATTAAAGACAGAGAACTGTACATTATGCAAACAAGCGAGCGGAATAAAGAGAATGTGCAATGAACTCTGGGAGGTTTGGAAACCTTGTGTTCGTATATAATCCAAATAAATCTGCATCACTGAGTCTCCGTTACATTCCTAAATGGTGTTATATTTAATTTATGGTAAAAAAATTCAGATTTAAAGTGTTTAATAATTTGCAGCTGTGTGTTTCTAAGCTGCTTCTTACCTTGTGTTGTGCTACCCCCTGCAGGCCGACCGGGGAACTTCATCTACATGCAGCTGACGGACACAGAGACGTACAGCAAGACGGGCGAGGACGAGGCGGAGAAGGGGGCGAGGCTGGTGAGCCTGCCCATCACGGCGCCGGACGCCGACCTGTGCATGTCCTTCTGGTATCACATGTCCGGTGACCACGTGGGGGCGCTGCACATCAGGCAGAGGAAGGAGGCCGAGGGGGAGCAGATGCTGTGGACGCTCGGGGGACATCAGGACAAACGCTGGAGGGAGGGACGGGTCCTGCTGCCGCACTCCAGCGTCTCGTATCAGGTAAAATGGAAACAAAGAACTAGAATCTAAAAGTTTCCCTCTGACAGATTTGTGTTTGTGTTGTGTTTGTGTTTTGTTTGTGTTGTTTGTGTTTGTTTGTGTTGTACCCCAAACCGATTTAAGTAATTCTCCTCTTTTTACTTTATATATTTAGATTTATTTAGCTGAAGATAATATGATTATAGCTCTGTATCTTCAGCTCCTGGTTCAATGTGACTCACTGGTTTTCTTTGTGGGTTTCCCAGGTGGTGGTGGAGGGTGTTGCAGACCGACACAGCTCAGGTCACATAGCTGTGGACAACATCCAGATCCTGGATGGGCTCAATGCCAAGGACTGCAAGGGTGCGTCTAACACAGACCACACTTATAAAACCTACTTCTTCCAGTCATGTGCTGGGAAATAAAATTATTGAATTATAATATTTATTACTTTTCTTTCTTCCAGATCCAGAAGTTCCAACGTCTCCACCGACTGACATCTTCATCCTACGTAAGTTGACGTGTCTGTGTTTTCATTTTGGCAGCGTTACTCTTCAGCTCAGTCAGAACTCTTCGTCCTGGGTCTAAAGATCTGTAGAATTATTCTTGTACTTGATAATTATTACAACAAACTGACTCAAGTTAGTAAAAGTGCAATATTTGCCTCTGAAATGTAGAAGTATAGAGTAGCAGAAACATTTTATTTGAGCATATTACTTGAATAAATGTACTTAGTTACTTTCCGCTGCTGCCCATTGTATTTATTAACAATAATAAAAATACATTTCATAGATATACTTCTTAAAACAAAGAAGAGCAGATAAAGTAGCGATGTGAGATAAACCATCATGAACCAGTTCAACTTCCTCATTCAGTTTGTGCTGGCACCAGTTCTGTGGTGGTGCGTTCACAGACAATCTGACGTCTGAGATTTAAGAGTCAACGTTCATATGCTCTAGAACCGGGCGGAAATAAAACCAGACAAACATGGACGACGTCATTTTAAGTTTATGGTGCAGAACTTGTAAAACCACCAGTCTGCTCATTGACACAAGTAATGACAGGTTTTGTTTTTTATTTGAATGGAATAAAATTGTATTTCTCTCTCTCTCTCTCTCTCTCTCTCTCTCTCTCTTGCAGCGATAGACTCTCTCTCACAGGACACCAGCGAGCTCCGAGGCCCGGGCAACATGCTGAAGACCCTGGACCCCATCCTCATCACGATCATCGCCATGTCGGCACTGGGCGTCTTCCTGGGCGCCATCTGCGGCGTGGTGCTCTACTGCGCCTGCTCGCAGGGCAGCATGACGGACAGGAACTTATCCGCCCTGGAGAACTATAACTTTGAGCTGGTGGACGGAGTGAAGCTAAAGAAGGACAAGATGAACGGACAGACGAACTACTCAGAGGCGTGAGGGCGGGGCCGAGAGGAACCTGGGGGCCCGCGGCCTCCGGCGGGACAGCAGGGTGGGCTGAGAGGGAGCCGATGTAATTTGATTTCTCAGGAGCGGCGGTGGAAGGGACCGACCTGTAGGGGGCACTGTGTATAAAGACTCTGTACAGCAAAAAAAAAGAAGATGAAAAAGAAGACAACTAAGGATTCTATTTGTTTTGTTCTCGACGTGCTTTGTTGATTTGTCGTCATCACGTGCTGGTGTTGAGACCAACGAGGACGAAAGAGTCGTTTGTGTACTTTTATGGAAAGAAAATATCTGTTTGTTTATTTGTTTTGTTTTCAGACGTCATCGTTTGAACAGGGCAGAGTGTGTGTGTGTGTGTGTGTGTGTGTGTGTGGTCATTACACTCATTTTTATCCATATCCATGAACACATATTTCTCTTTCTCCCTCTGTGTGTGTGTGTGCGTGTGTGTGTGTGCGAGCGTGAATGCAACTGTGTGTGTGGTCATTACACTCATGTTTATCTGTATCCATGTGTGAGTGTGTGTGTGAGTGTGCGTGTGTGTGTGTCTGTGTGCACGGCAGGTACCATCCTGACCCGTTGACCTGTGTCTGGTTCCGACAGTGCCTTTTATTTCTTCCAGTTTTTCCGTTGCCTTGTTTTCTCATCAGCTGGTTCTGTCCGGGGTTCCAACACAAACATTCGGGGGGGGAAAGTCCAGAAAGTGAATCTTGAACTTTTTTCCAGATTGTGATCATCACACTTCAGTGTCTTCAGGGTCGTCACTCGAGTCGGAGTCGATCTGCAGATCCTCTTTGCTCGACGGCTACAGACTCGAAACGTTCAAATCCAAGTTAACAGTTACGTTTTCAGACGATGTGTCGGAGCCCTGAACGCCTCGTTTTCATGGCACATAACACATCCAACATATTGTACATAGGTTTTAATATATTTGAGCGCCCCTCTTTTTTTATATATATATATATATATAGAAAAAGACACCAGTGCCGCAGTATCCTTTCCACGTTGAAATCAAACTCAACTTCATCTTCAAAAATTCAGATAATGTACAGAAGTCTTGATTTGAACGGACAGAGACAGAATCCTGTTGTTTGTGTTTGTTTTGAAAACGTGATCACGTCCTGAGTTGTGTTGGTGTGTCCTGGGAACACAACGTTTTTTAACAATGAGGAAACGTGGATTAATGATTGTTGAGGAACGCCTCGTGGGAGGTGGTGGTTTGTGTACAGGGTAAAACGGACAAACTGGGAGACGGAGCGTTGGACAAACAAAATGACTGTTGAGCGTTTGAGCTGAAACGTGTCCAGCGTCAGAAAGACTTCTCCAGAGAGCGCCTCCCTTCTCGGACAGGAAGTGGACGGCTCTGACCCAGGATCAGCGTTTGCTGTGACAATGCTGTGTGTGTGTCTGTGTCTCCAGTGCTGACTATCAGAGGAAGGATTTATACATGAACTTTTATCAGAGTCACGAAGAGAAGCAACACACTCATCACATCCTGGAAACGACAAACAGAATCAAGTCTCGTCTTTTAGAACCAAGATGAGATCATCAGAGCAGAGGGCCAATGGGGGAAACCCAGTAAACCAGTCAATTCAATACTTTTTATTATGTAAAAATACACACTTGTATTTCTTTTCATCATTTAAAACAGGTGAAAGTTGGATTTGCAGTTAAAATACTGTGGTTTGATTATTTTTCCTGTTTGTGTAACTCACAGTGAACGACCCTGACCAGTGCTCTTCTATAAATTCTGTTTCTATTCATCATTTACAAAAGGTTGTAAAAATGTAATTTGCCGTTAAAACACTGGTTTGGTTCTTGATTTTTACCTGAAGGAATCTGCTTCATAAACTCATTTGACTTTAATCTGCATTTTAAATGGTGCAAAAGGGTTTTATTCACCGTGTCCTCTTGAAAATTGAAATTTATAATCCAATTTTTCATAATCAGCATTTCCTTTGATAAGTATTAAGTTAACGGTCAATGTGGCAAAAGTCATAAAATCAGATCAAACTGACTTGTTCTTACTTTCAATTGTTCAGTGAACGTTGGTTTTAAAAAACTAAAAACAATAACCTTTGTGTTAATATTCCTGCTTTGTTCTGATTTAGCTTCCATCAAACGTTTCATGTTCACTCTGCACAGTCACAGGTTTAAGAAGTTGTGACTTATTTCTGCACACAAACCTGTTTTCAAACAACACAACTCAAAATGTGAAAGGAGACGGTGGCTCAGCGGTTCGTTGTGAATCGATTCTCGGGCCCATTTTTAGGTTTTTCTGTTTTGCCGTGAAAGAAGAAACTTCATCAGTCGATGGATTTGAATCACATCCTCGTCTGGTTGCTCCTGATTCTCCTGATTCTCACAGATTCAGTCGTTCTTTTGTGTGTTTTTGAGTCTGACGGGAACTTGTGTGTGTGTGTGTGTGAGTCGGTCACGTGTTGAGCAAGAAAGGATTCTGCAGCACTCGACGTGAAAACAAATGTTGCACTGATATATTTAAAAAAAATCTATGTGTTTATGATGTTGATTTAAAAAGAGAGAAGGAAAGTAGAAGAGTGCTATTGTTGCTTCTTTCTAACAGTTTCAGATGACAGTGATATGATTCTGAAATGTACAATTTACAGAGATGTTTTTCATTCTGGAAAAAGCTTATATCGTCTCTTTGAAACGTAACAACTTTATTTACTTGGTATAATATCACTTTGTCTTTTTGTACCGTCACTGATGTACGTGCCATCGTTTCTTTATTTTTCATTTAATTTTTTCCCCCTTGTATGACAAGAAAAAAAAGTTTTTATTTTCAATACTGCTTCTGTAATTTTTGCCGTCTCAGATCCAGAAAAAAAGACAAGAAAGGAAATAAGAAAGTTTAAAAAAAGATAATTATGGGGAAACGTGAGGCCTTAAGTGACTAAAAGTATTGTTTGTACTTTGACTTTCTGGTCAGCACCCACACTCGTCGTCCCTGTCGTCTCAGACTCTCATCATGGACTATTACATTCCAAAGAATTGGATCAAATAAATGTTTTAAATAAAAGATGCTCGACTGTTTCTTTCCAGCTCCACAGAGAATGCTTTGTTTTAAAGAGTCAATTTGCTCAAATTACAAACTTAACATATCTTATATCAACACAATATCATTAAATGTTTGTTATATATCAAATCAAAACAGCCCTAATACCAATGTATTGAGAGGGAAAATGTTTGTTTGAGAAATTCTAATTGTTAGGAGTTTACTATTGTTTTTTATGTTTGTTTACAAGAAACAAGAAACTTTATATATTTACAGGAAATGACACTTAAGCTTCATCAAGGGAAAGAAAATGCAGAAAAACACACACACACAAACACACACACACACACACATTGCCTTTTTCATTGCTTTACACTGCTCCTTTATTTCCTCTGTGTACAGGACTGTGGATCGATAGTGAACATCAACAGCTCACTCACAACTCAAGAGGATTCAATGCACATATAAGAAAACATGTGCGACCTAGTAGAAAACTTTGAGTTGTGGTTCAAATGTGCGATACAAATAAAGTTGTCTATGTAGCCTAACTCCCTGCTGAGGTGTAGAACATTAACTAGAAAATTCCTCCTGCCGAGAAATTTCGAATGGGTGCCTAGAATTTGCCGGTTCCAGACTAAATATTTTTTTTGGGGGGAAGAGAGACAGACTGTGTCAATTTGAGAGAGAGACCCAGAGGAAGAGAGACCCAGAGAGAGAGAGAGACTGGCTGGTATAAATGAGAGAGAGAGAGATATAGTGAGAGATCGAGACTGGTTTAAGAGAGAGATAGACTTGATCAGCAGGTGGCGCTATCGCTTACACTGCATACACACGTAGGTCTCTTCAGGACAGGGCTCTGATCATGTGACAGGATTTGGGGACCGATTGCACAAACTTCATTTTCAGACCGACCACTAGGTGGCGCTATCCCTATCAGTGAACACACCCTAATATATTTGTTCAAAAGTAATTTTTGGTTGCTAATGGTTTTGAACTCACAACCAGTGGATCATTGAGTCAGCAGCTCAACCCACTAAAAATAGATCTCACTGTCCCTTTTGGCCCCTCCCTCTGTGTGTGTGACTCCCTGATTACAGCAGGTGTGTTGTGAGAGAGGCAGACATCAGACCTGAGGAGAAGGTCCCGAACGAAATAATCTAATTGAAAATCTATAACTCCTATCCGTGAAATGAAAACACAGTGAGAATCACAAGGCTTGGACGAACAATTACATATCTATATTATTGTTTAGAGCCCAAAAATGAGGCCATGCGAGCAGTTTAGAAACATACTTCTCATTTCATAAATTCTCCTCCTAAGATTTTCATTAATTTGAATGGAAGAGAAATTTTTTCACACTCTAGCACCGTCATCAAACAAAAACTTGTTACTCAAAAACTATAAGTCCTATCTGGAAAATGAAAACATTTTGAGAATCACAACAGTTTACACTACAACCAGATATATTCTTTATTCGTGAGAGCTGAGAAATGGAGCCGTGGGAGCGATTTATTTTTTATTTTTCAGTTTTAATCTTTTCAGAAAAATCTTCAGAATTAACATGGGGCTCCAATGGGAGAAGGATCCGGAAATAATTCCTCGATTTTTCAATGCGGGTATAAGCACAGGTCCGAGAGATTTGAGAGTGACATGTCTGCGAAGGAAACAATCTCACCACCTCAAATATCTAAAAATCATGTCTGAGGACCTCCGTTTGGGGATTTGAGAGCAGTTTTAGTGCACCCGGGGTACCTGAAAACAGGTCATTTTCGCATACATGCGAAGCCCTGCAAAGCATGGACCTAATGGTACCAGCCACTAGGCGTCACCCATAATTAAATTAACTAATATGCATATAGTTATTACATAGGCAGATAAAAGATCCAAATGAAGCAGCAGTTTACAGGGTGCACTGCTGGGATCTGTACTTTTGCTTCACTGAGTTTGAGTTAAACCTCCCTCCATCTGAATCGTACACTTCTGACCTTGTGTTGTCTCAGTCAAGGTCATCTCACCAGTTGATCTGTGTGTGTAATGATGCTTTTAAAACTGACATCGTAACTTTAACTTCCTGCAGAGGTTTGTCATTGACTGCTGTGATTATACAAAACCCTGAATAAAATGCACCTTAATACAATAAACCACATTCAGCAGAAGTAAACAACAGAATATGAAGTGAAGCTTTGAAAATATAAACATCTAAACTTCATGTCTGGTAAATCTTTTTTCTATTTGTAAATAGGTTTGTTTTAATGGTGCACCTACTGAATAAGATGAAAAATGATCACTGGTCTATTTCAGCATTAGAAGGTTAAGTTTATGATCATTTTAAAACAATTTCAAAACCTTGATTACTCAGAATACAATAAAACTTAATGAGATATTACTTTCGATTGAATAACTCATTTAAATATCACTTCTACAAAGTTTGGCAGATCTCGTATGTTTATCATAACTTGATGGTCAAAGGACAGAATCTGAAAATCACGACAGAGACTGTAGAAAAAAAGATAAACCTCTCCCGCTACTTTTCTGATTTCTGTCGCTCAGATGCGACGCTTCTCAATCCAGATCAAAAGATCTAGCTCTAGATTTCAAAGACAAAACAGGGGTACCACTCTCTCCCCCTCCTACTTTCCACCTCCTTCTCCTTCTTCTCTCTCTCCAGCTGCTCTATCTTCTCCTTCTCCTCTCTCTCCAGCTGCTCTATCTTCTCCTTCTTCTCTCTCTCCAGCTGCTCTATCTTCTCCTTCTTTTCTCTCTTCTTCAGTTCTTCGCTCTCCATCTTCTCCTTCTTCTCTCTCTCCAGTTGCTTTTTCTTTTCCTCCTTCTCCATTTCTATCTTCTCCTTCTTCTCCTTCCGCTCTCTCGCCATTTGCTCTATCTTCTCCTTCTTTTCTCTCTTCTTCATTTCTATCTTCTCCATCTTCTCCTTCTTCTCTCTCTCGAGTTGCTTTTTCTTCTCCTGCTTCTCCATTTCTATCTTCTCCTTCTTCTCCTTCTGCTCTCTCGCCAGTTGCTCTTTCTTCTCAATTTTTTCTCTCTTCTTCTCTTCTTCGCTCTTTGGCCCCTCCTTCTTCTCTCTCTCCAGTTGCCTTTTCTTTTCCTGCTTCTCCATTTCTATCTTCTCCTTCTTCTCCTTCTTCTCTCTCGCCAGTTGCTCGGCCTTCTCCTTCTTTTCCCTCTTCTTCCGTTCTTCGCTCTCCATCTTCTCCTTCTTCTCTCTCTCCAATTGCTTTTTCTTTTCCTGCTTCTCCGTTTCTATCTTCTCCTCCTTCTCCTTCTTCTCTCTCTCCAGCTGCTTTTTCTTTTCCTGCTTCTCCGTTTCTATCTTCTCGTCCTTCTCCTTCTTCTCTCTCTCCAGCTGCTTTTTCTTTTCCTGTTTCTCCAGGTCTTTCTTCTCCTTCTTCTCCTTCTTCTCTCTTTCCAGTTCCGCTTGCTTCGCCTTTATGGCATTCACATTGTTCAAATATTTTGTGAAGGTGGGACTCTCATAAACCTGAAACACAACATAAGTGTCAACATTTTGTTCCTCAAAGTCTAAACATGAAAAAAACGTACAATCCATATCACTAAAGGACCCATCGTATGAACATTTCACTTTCACAGGTTTGTCATTGACTGCTGTGATTATACAAAACCCTGAATAAAATGCACCTTAATACAATAAACCACATTCAGCAGAAGTAAACAACAGAATATGAAGTGAAGCTTTGAAAATATAAACATCTAAACTTCTAAAAAAAGATAAACCTCTCCCGCTACTTTTCTGATTTCTGTCGCTCAGATGTGACGCTTCTCAATCCAGATCAAGAGATCTAGCTCTAGATTTCAAAGACAAAACAGGGGTACCACTCTCTCCCCCTCCTACTTCCCACCTCCTTCTCCTCTCTCTCCAGCTGCTCTATCTTCTCCTTTCTCTCCAGCTGCTCTATCTTCTCCTTCCGCTCTCTCGCCATTTGCTCTATCTTCTCCTTCTTTTCTCTCTTCTTCAGTTCTTCGCTCTCCATCTTCTCCTTCTTCTCTCTCTCCAGTTGCTTTTTCTTTTCCTCCTTCTCCATTTCTGTCTTCTCCTTCTTCTCCTTCCGCTCTCTCGCCATTTGCTCTATCTTCTCCTTCTTTTCTCTCTTCTTCAGTTCTTCGCTCTCCATCTTCTCCTTCTTCTCTCTCTCCAGTTGCTTTTTCTTTTCCTGCTTCTTCATTTCTATCTTCTCCATCTTCTCCTTCTTCTCTCTCTCGAGTTGCTTTTTCTTTTCCTGCTTCTCCATTTCTATCTTCTCCTTCTTCTCCTTCTTCTCTCTCGCCAGTTGCTCTTTCTTCTCCATTTTTTCTCTCTTCTTCTCTTCTTCGCTCTTTGGCCCCTCCTTCTTCTCTCTCTCCAGTTGCCTTTTCTTTTCCTGCTTCTCCATTTCTATCTTCTCCTTCTTCTCCTTCTTCTCTCTCTCCAGTTGCTCGGCCTTCTCCTTCTTTTCCCTCTTCTTCCGTTCTTCGCTCTCCTTCTTCTCCTTCTTCTCTCTCTCCAATTGCTTTTCCTTTTCCTGCTTCTCCGTTTCTATCTTCTCCTCCTTCTCCTTCTTCTCTCTCTCCAGCTGCTTTTTCTTTTCCTGCTTCTCCGTTTCTATCTTCTCCTCCTTCTCTCTCTCCAGCTGCTTTTTCTTTTCCTGCTTCTCCGCGTCTTTCTTCTCGTCCTTCTCCTCTCTTTCCAGTTCTGCTTGCTTCGCCTTTATGGCAATCACATTGTTCAAGTATTTTGTGAAGGTGGGACTCTCAGAAACCTGAAACACAACATAAGTGTCAACATTTTGTTCCTCAAAGTCTAAACATGAAAAAAACGTACAATCCATATCACTAGAGGACCCATCGTATGAAAAATTTCACTTTGTAGTGCTTCTACATGTTATTTTGGGTATCTGGCATGTCTAGGTCCCAAAGACTCGGGGAAAAGACATCTCCCGCGATTTGTTGTTCCCCTTTGCGTCCAATGGGATTACGACAGAAAAGTACGTAATTGCACACCATGCCTATGTAGGGAGTCTCGCTACATTGCTTTGGACCACCCTCCACCATCATCTCACCAGCTCCGGGGAGAGACGGTCCGGCTCCCCGCCTAGCGTTAGCTCGCGAGCTAACTGAGATGATAGTGGGGGGGGGGGGGTCCAAGGCCATTGCAACGACAGTATCGTGTGTGACATAGAGGCACCACAACACATCGCGGGAGTTGTTTTTTTCCAGAGTTTTCGGGACGGTAGACATGCCAGATACCCAAATAAATGTGTAGAAGCACTACAAAGTGGAATTTTCATAATATGTCCCCTTTAAGATCTAAAATGATCTGATGTAACGTACTTGAGGCTTAGGGATCTGCAGTAACTGGCTCTGGTTTTCCTTCTCCAAATTCTTTCTCCTCGCGAGCCATTTTATCAGATACTTTTTCTCCTGTAAGCTTTTCTCCTCGTTGCGGAGACTTGTCTTCAGCTTGTCCTTCAGAGCTGCAAATTTCACCTTCAAGTCACAGTCGACCTTCTGGCTCTCCAAGTGATGGAGATGAAGCTCTGAGGTCAGGGAGATGTTTTCCTGCACCTTCTCATTCATCTTCGTCTTCATAGCTTCCATCTCCTTCTTCAAGTCTCTCTCTCTGGCTTTTGATAAGTTGACAAACGTCAACATGTTGACACAGTCGCCTCTGATCTGATCCAGATGTAAGTCATTAGAGGCCTTGTGCTTCTTCAGTGTTGCGTTCTCAGCTAGCAGCTGCCTCTTCAGAGCAGCCTGTACTGCAGCTTTAGCAGCGTTTACTGCAGCCTGTTTCTTGAGAGCAGCTTTCTCGACCACATGCTTCAGAATAACTACGTTCAAATGATGCAGCTTCTTAAGAGCAGCGTTCCCTGCAGCGAGCTCCTGGTTCCTCCTCCTTGTGTCCGGGTGGCTGAGGGCCTTCAGCCAATTGTTGACACCGTTCCCCTTATGTTGGGCAGCATAATCCGACTGCCTCTGTCCAAGTGACTGAAAGACACAAATATACACGTCACATGTAAAACCCAGTCCCATCCTAACTTCAGATATATTCAAAGAGACAGAGCTGAATTAATTTGACATTTACACACTTCTGATTTTAGAGTCTGTTAAGCTACTGTAAGGTCAACGAAATAAAAGACAATTATGCTTTGAAGAGGTTTAAAACTAAAAAGAGTTTAACCTGAAGTTTCTCTTGATTAAAACCAAACCTACTTTGTATCCAGAGCAGTCGATCATCTCCGTTTCAGATAAACTCAGTTGATTCATTCTAACAAAGTTCGTTGTATTTATGAATGTTGATCTGCTGATGTTGTCTATCGCTGTTGAAGGACTTTGTGAAGATTCCTGTGTAGCTGTGGTCTACACCTGGATGTTGAGATTGTGTTTTCTCCTTTATATGCAAGACAAATGGCTATGATCTGGAATTTAGGGGTGTAATCATAGAGAAAAACTAGAAAGGGTTAGGGGTTATCAAAGGACTGTTGTTTGTATTATAAGACTGAAACATCATAGCACAAACTGTTTGTAGTGCATTGATCTGCCTTTGAATTGAAAGAAATACTTTTACAAAATATTAAACTATAGAATATTATTTCTTTATATAAATTCAACAAACACACACACAAACATGCCCCCCCCCCGTCTTCTAACTGTACTTTTAATCAAAAATAAAATGAAATAAAAGAGACGCAGAATATAGTCAAGGGCTTCATGTGCCAAATATACATTTTGTATGTATTTGAGTTAGTTTGTATCTCCATCTTGTTGTGATTACATCATCTCAATTTGAAGTTGATCTGATGAAAGCCCCTGTGCAAATACTTCAAAGTGAAAATGATGAATATTTTCAAAATGGCCACTAAATGCAGAATATCAGACTTAATGTTGCGTTTTTCCATTTGCACCTACGACTTTTTTGTTTGTCTGGTCATGATACACCTGTGTATCGCTTTTTCTTAAGATCGGTCAATGTGAACACGTTCCAGGGGTCTCGGGGGCAAGTTTAGCCATTTTGCCACGCCCTCTGAAAATTCCTCCAGAATACGTAAATGTTCACCACTTTCAAATTTTCTGCAAATTTTGGTAAGAGTTTGAGCATGTTGAAGCCCTCAAAAAGCCAATTCATTTGCCTGGAAAAAAAATTAAATTAATAATCCTTACAATTTCGACAGGCACTCACCCTGTCTCACTCTGTTTGGTGCTCGGGTCCTGATACCCTGGACACAGTAACGTCCTCACATTGGTCCTCACCAGGGCCGGTTCTTCCTACAGGCGCCCCTCAGAGGGGGCTACTAACACCATCATAGACCTTTCTGGGTACCACCAAGATAAAGGATTTAATAAAAGAAGCCATATGATGCTCTCATTAGTTTTTGACATTCCACAGGCAAATACTCACAACATCAGGCATCAAGTCCATTGGCAGGTTGTCATCCGCCCTTCTAGAAGTGGTTGTGGTTCTTGTTGCTACCGACTAAAATAATCAGTAAAGAAGTTTTGAATGTCTAAAATGTGCTGTAATAAACAATACATTATATAACTTGCAGAAACCAAAAACTAAAATGTGACATTTAATCACATATTTATATTGATACATCAATCTTATACACATTAAATTAGTGTTGGTCAACGCACCATGCACCACTAGGCACCCATAAAAATGCTCTATCTTGTTGAACCAGTAATAATGTTCCTGGCCTGGTTGCCATGTCCTGCATCCACCACAGGGTGGCAGTATCGCCTGTAGAAACATTCAGATTCACACACTGAAGAGTTTATCTTTGCTATAAAACAGTTTTAAGTTTCATGACCCACATTAACTCACAACTTTCTCCTCAGCTCAGACACGATCACATGCAAGATGATGTTTCCTGCTAAGAATGGTGCCACAACATATCAATATGTATAATATACCCATATTTTATAATTGGATTATTATTATTATTATTGATGCACTAACATGTCAGAAGTGTGTTCATTAATTTGCATGCAGATATTTATGTGTTATTTTAACATTCAAACATGCAACATATCTGATTAAATCACAAGCATGGGTTTTAAACTATAATAACTTACAGTCCTTTTGCACAGCCAACACTAAAAGTACAACATGTCCCTGTTAGTGAAGACAGTATAAAGTACCTAATAAACTGGTCCTTGTATTAATTGTGCTGAGTATGTTAAAGCAGTGTCGATCGCAGCAGATTGAAGTTGTGTTGAATGTGTGTGGAGCTGAAACTCAGCCGACTCTCCCTGGACTAATGATCTGAGGCATGTGCTGCTGGGATGAGTGTGTGGTGATGTGGAGATGTAATGGAGATGATGACTTCATGTGTTGTTTGACCAGCTGCTGCGTTCTCATCACACATTATCCACAGATTACTGAGACTCACTGGTGGAAGTCATCTTTGTTCCCTCACTCTGAAGCAGGGAAGTGGGTTTTTCAACATGTGTGTAAATGTTTTGGTTGATGTTTTTTTCCCACGTTGGTTTTTAATCCTCCTTTATTTATTTATTTCCACCAAACTGTTGAAGTAACATTTTATTTAAGAACACTTTTCACTTAAAAGCTTGTTTTTCTCAGGTTAAATTGTTGCAATGTTAGATTTAAAGCAACACTATGTAACTGCTACTGAGCAACAGCGCCCTCTGCAGCCACACATGAGGATTAATTCAGTTGTGCTTCGTCTGATGTGTTAGGTTATTATTGACCCATAGGGCAGGGATATTACAGGAAGTGGGAAATGTTAGTGGGAAACCAGTGGTACACCACCAGGAAATATGCACAGACTCCAGAGTATCAACAAATGGAACCGAAACAGAAGTGGTAAATGTCATCAGACGCTTTTTGGGAAGCGAAATCTGAGGCTGTGCTGTAATGGGCCCAGGGAGAGTTTATATCTAGTAACATCCTTTATGGGTTTGGATTAGATGTTTGTCTCCTGCAGTAACTTCTCTGTTTTTACTTCTATTTCTTTCTGTTTTTCCCACTTGTCCGTTTGTTTGTTTTCGAGTCGGATGGGATATGGTGCAGCTCAGGGAAGCTCCTGCACATTTTCACCATCTTCTCCAACAAAACATCATGGATGTTGTTGAACAAACATCTGGACCACTTTAGGCCCAGGTGCATTTTGTCTGGGCCACAAAAAGGCCAGGAATGCTGCATCATCACCGGAAGTGGCCCACATCTGTAAGCCCTCTGAGTGACATCATATTTGTATTGATTGTATGTTTCTAATAAACATTTAAATCTGAAATACTCAATTAAAGTACTTGAAATCTTATCTTAAATATGAGTTATTGTTAAGATTAAGTTCATTTCCAGCAGGCACCAAAACTAACTACAACTATTAAAGCTGCCTGGTGAATGTGTCACAGAGTATATTAGTGTAAACCCGTGTTGCACCTTCTATACTTTGTGTGTCGTTGTGTGAACTGAGGCTTGTCACCACATCCGAGGTGAGAGTGAGTTCACTTCTCGGCGGTGTGCTGGTTCCTTCGCCCCCTGCGCGCCGCGGCTCCTCCCGCAGAGGCGGGGTTAACCGGAGAACAGGGGTTTGTTGAAGCGGGGCTCTAACGGGAGAAAGAACCCAGCGAAAGGAGCCGACACGTCTGTAACGTGTTCGGAGCGAGCCGCGGACTGTCTGGCCCTTATCTCACTTTGAACATAGCCCACATGCACCCGGGTTAACTCCCAGCCATCGCAGCCCACCCGTGTGTCCATCGGCCGGCTCGTCGCGGCGGTGCGGTCCCTAGCGGAAACAAAGCGGACCCTCTCCTCGGCTAGTCCTCGGCTCACGTCCCCGCTGAAGAAGACACTTTTCTGGGGCTAATGTTGCTCTGAACCATCGAGGAAACCACGTTAAAGCGTCTACACAAGGTGGGTGACGGTGTTCTAACCCGCATGGAACCCGCTCTTCCATGTTTTACCCGAGTTAAGTCGATGTAAAAGTGGGGGGGGAAGAAGCTGCCGTGCCATCTCCTCCTCGGGGGCTAAACTTTGGGTGTGGGTTAACCAGAACTAGCTAGCGGCTAACAGACAGCTAACTTAGTCTCTTCCCGTGACGTCACACGGGTCGGGTTGTTAAGTTAAAGTTTTAAAGTGTTGGTTTTATAATCAAACTAGTTCTTCTTCGGTGAGTCGGGTTTGGGCTTTGGTGGAGGAACTAGGCCCCGGTGGTCGCTTTGTAGGACCGGAGAGGCCATGACAGGATATAACATGTGATTTATCAACCCTACATCACTAGTTCAACTCGTTAACTATAAACTAGGTTAACTTTCACACGTCTGACGTCAAGACCATACTTTATATTCAGCTAAAACAAAAAGTTGTTGAGACTTTTTTCAGACTGGCTTTGATTCAAAGGAACTTTTTCTCGAGGAGGAAAAATGATGTTTTTCTTTGTCACGCGTGAAAATTGAGTAAAACTTTTAAAATCACGTTGGAACGATGAATTTCAAATAAAAAAAAAACTACTTTCAGACGTTAAATCTGTAAAAACCGTAAAAGGAGAAACTATTTGGTTGACTTGTCGATAACGGAAATAATCCCAAGTCCCATCCTGATATTCAGTTAATGATCTTAAGGTGTTTTATTGTGTTGTTGCACATATTTTATACTTAACGTTAACTCTTGGTGTTGTTGCCTCATTGTCTAAAAGTATGACGAATGATTTCACGATCATTAATCCCAGATTTTTTGACTTGTCTGGACACGCTTGGGAAAACCTTTTATGTCCATTTGCCAAAGGACATGTTTCACATCTGAAACGTGGACTAAGTATAACTTGTGAAGACTCTTCCCTCTGGACAGATTATACACAAGGGACAGAAAACCTCAGCCGTAAACACTCCAGTGTGATCAAGTGTGTAACGGATATCCTGGGACAGACCACAGCCGGACCCCAGTCTGGTCAGACTTCATTGTGGACTGTGTAAACTGCGGCTGGAGACACAGACACACTAAGACGTCTTTAAGCCGCCCAGCTTGGTTAACCAGAGTGGAAAGCCTCTTGTTCAGCCTCGCCCGCAGCTCTCATCCAGGACTGTTGACTCCGAGGTAGTTGGACAAGATTGGTCTCGCCTGCCCCGTTCACTTCCTGTAAAGGAACTGTAGCCTGGGGGGGCTGTTTTTTCTTTCTCCTCCCTGGTTAGGCTCGGGACTCAGTTTAACTTGTAATCTTTGTTTCCTGACTTCTTGCTGCAAGACCTTATTTAGTGACCTGGGAATAAAAAAGTTTTGGGGGTAATTACGGGCCTGGCTTTCAGGCAGCATGGTAATGACATAGTAACAGCCCGGTGTCGAGGTGTTACAACCATGTGTTTCTGATCGTGCACAGCATGCACACATAACATAGATACAGACAATATACACCAGGCCGGGGAATTTACTTTAGAACAGACGTGTCTGTAGGCTAGAGCAGCTCCCTGTAGTTCACTGACTCACTTCCCTTAGTAACATTGTTGTGTTTAAACACAGCAAGTTGTGCTTGTCCAGGAGCAAGGAGTGTCTGGGGCAGATTGAAGGGTCATTCTGCGTTACTCAACACCCCCCCCCCCCCCCCGCTCGCCAGTAATGAGTCACGGATGACGGCTCTTCCAGGGATAGTCCGATGTAGCTTGTGGGAGTGGAGCATGTTTGCAGGGTATGTGATCATACTTTTAAAATAATTGTCACCATATTCCTGGTTTAGAGATCTAGAGTCAGTGGTGTCGCATGTCACGGCAAAATGTTGAGAAGTCGCGGTAGAGACAGGGGAAGTTTGAAACCGCCTGAGAGGAAGCTTCACAACATAGATTTAAACCTGCACGTACTTATTATTATTGTTGCCTCCACCTAGGAGGTTGTGTTAATGCCCGTGTCAGGACATGGCCTAGGAAAGAACTTGAACCTCTTATTTAACATTGTGAGATATGGTGTTTTGCTCAAATTTATATTTAGACCAATATCTCAGGGAGTTATTCATTGACTTACCGATGTTTCATAAACTCTTTTTACAATGGGCCATGCATGTTGTCGGTGTGTTTGGTCTCAACCAGCTCCTGCAGGAGAGATTCTTCTGTTGAGCTGCTAAATGCTGCAGCTACTCTTTGCTGACTGGTGCTGAGCAGATGCTGAACACTGGCTTTTCTTAGTTTACATCCAACTGACCTTGTAAACTCAAGTTCAAGTCAGAAGTGGGAAAAAGCACCAAATATTTCGGTGACGTCGTTTTTCCATGACATCCTCTGGAGCTAGTGAAGCTGGAATGCATTATCTCATCTCTCCGAGGAGGCCTGGAGGATCAGGATCTCCTCCATGTCATAGCCAAACTCCAAACATGTCTTTCAGTTCATGCAACAGCTTCAAATACAGCAGACTGGATTTAACTCTCCCTTCTCAGCTGTGGAACCCCCTGCAAGGAGTCATCTTAAGTTTGTTTTATTATAAATTATATTGTTTTGTTAAAGTACATTGCAGTTTGGTTTTCTAAAGGTGCTTTATTAATGCCAGACGTTTAAACAGATTGAACACATTCCTTTGTCTCGAAACCCCAAAGACTTCACCTGTTAAAACTCCTCTAGCTCGACAGGCCTTCGGTATAAAGCCGCCTGGCAGATGTTGGTCTGGATGAATGAAGTGTTCCTGTTTGTACGTTGTGTTTCCAGTTATCATGCTCTGCTTGCTGTAGGAAGTGAGATCTTCCTCCTGATCCTTCAGCTGGGGGAGAAAAGTGATGTCTGGGTGTGGTCTAATCAACAAAATGGCTGCGGAGTCGTGCTGAGTTTGTTTGGGCACTTAATGGACTGAGAGCCGACTGTGACTTCCAGCAGCAGGTGGGGGGGCCGGCTGGTCGACCGGGTGGCAAACAGAGCTGGGTGTGAGGGGGGATGGGCACCTCACTCTGGACTAATGGATGACCCACCCAGCATGAACACTGCTGACTTGTGTTGCTCACCACCTTTCACTTCTTCATGTTTCTCACAAACATTGTTGACAAAGTTGTGCAACGTTCATAATTTTAATGTGACAGACATAGAGCATAAATCTGAAGAAATGTATTTAGCACATCTCGTTGTTAGATCATTAGAATTAGATATTGCACTCCTGAGGTTTGCAATGGGATTTGTTACCAGCTGTTTAAAGGTTTAAAAAGCCTAAAATTCAATAATCAAAAGATTTTAAAGATCAATACGTCTGTGCTTTGTCAAAAGAATGTTTAAAATGTCAATTCTGTAAAGACATCTGACCTCTTAAAACCAAACCTACATGTTTTTATGACATCTACACAGAAACCATAAACTCATATCATCCACAATCTAAACATGGACTTTGTTCAACTAAACATTCACAGATGTTTTCTGCTCCACCTTTAGACAACACTTTTTAAAACCTCTCTGAGTTACAGCAACAAGTCACAGAGGAAAGTCTGACACTGCAGATCTTATAAACATATTTGACTCTTATTCAGATATTTCAATTCCTTCTCTTGAGTGACATTAACTGTATCTACACCCACAGACCACCAGTTGATCACACCTAGTTTCTTTGCCACTCCCAGTTGATTGCAGTTCTGTGGTAGAATAAATCCAACTGACATAAAAACCCAATAGACCTTATTTAGCTGATAACACAATGTCTGGTGGCCCCCACCAAGAGGAAGTCTCCTGAACCAGACTTTGCCCAGACAGTTTCTCTGGTAGATATCGGCAGATAAGTCACTGTATCACCATTGGTGAACAGAGGAGGTAAACAAGGAAGCAGTGGTGACACACTGATGCAGGGTCTGAGTCAAACCCCTCATGTTCACCTCCTGTTTTTAAGTTTGACTCAAGCTGATTCTGTGACTTTTCATCTATGTATGTATGTATATATATATATATATATTTATGTCTCTATAGTAAGTAGTTATATCGCTGAACTCTTATCCAAAAATCCTCCTTTATACACATTCTTGTTATGAGTAAATCTACCTGTGATGTGGATCCTAATACCCTGACAACATCGTATTTTCTATCAGAAGTTATGTTTGTCATGTGTCTCTCATTCACCACAGTCTTTCCAGTGTGGAGTCTGCAGAGGTCTCGTGCACGGTGTAGATTCTTTTAAGGACAGGGTAGAAGAATGCTGTCTGTGCATTTACATGAGACAGCGTGACTGTGGCCCCCGAGGCGTGTGTTCAGGCTGCAGATTGAATCAAAGTGCCTCTGACCTGCCGGAGTCTGAAGGCAGCGCTGAGCGGAGCTGAGTTACTCACGGCTTCTCCACAGCAGCTGTTGGAAGAGATTCTTTAGAAAACACTCGTCAGGGACCGAGCATAACTCCCACCGCCTGTGTGGAAAACTTGGCTGTTGTATTAGTGTGTAAATATAGCTTGGTTTGCAGGAAATGTTCCCAGACACATACAAACCATCATAAATACAAAATTAACAGCAAACACCTGACAGATGATCACTATTCAACGAGAGAATGATTAGCTAAAGTTGGCAGCATTTTCATTTTGTTACAGACAAAGAAGATGTTTATGCACTTTGCCCAAACTGCAGGGTCCGACCCGAACCCAACATGCATTTTAGTTTTTTGTGTCTGCAGCAGACGCCATGTTTTCCATGGTTACAGGCACATGCAGTATAAAACATCAAGTAGACGGCCCAGCCGACGGGACTGATTCCAGCCCAAACTCATTTATAATCATTTGTACGAATCCCTCTAACCGCTAACTCCAATAACTTCGCCGGCCAAGCTCATTCCTGTAAGTCATATTCAGATTTCCAAACCAAACCACAAGGACTGATTGGACAAGTCTGCAAGTCTGGAGAGGAAACACAGTCTCATCCACCAGGACCTTGCTCTGTGTTCCTATATAATCACACATCCATACTTGATAAACGTCTCGGTTACTGTACTCGCATCGGAACGAGCTGCTCTGGTTACTGTCAACAGAGAGTGGACTGTAAATGAAAAACTGTGGCGTTAATATCCATCACCAGGAACACCAAGCATGTGCCGGCTCCGTCCTCTACTGTCTGACCATACAAAGTCATGAATCGATAGTTTACTCCCTGTTAATCTAAATATTAAGCTCTTAGGTCTGTCATCGCAATGACTCAGTCCAAAGTTACTGCTTGATGATATTGTAGGGGGGTTAAAAGTGTGGATGAGTGGAGTTAGAAACTGTTAAAGAAAAGTTTGTTAACACATCTTCTCACCTACACCTAGTGGTTCAGTATCATCTGCCACTCGCGCTGCTTTCAGACATAAACAGGAGTCTGGACCTTTTTAATAACTCAAAGGTCCGAGTCATTTGCTCCGGAGAGTTCCTTCAGGAATTTTCTATCCAGTTGATTAGAAACACTTGAGTTTGTGTTAAACAAAGTTAACTACGCTTTTTAACCGGGTCAAACTTTCTCTGAATTCACCACACACACACGTGAGACGTTCCTGTATCCTGTGTCACAGTCATCAGGATCAGAATTACCACAGTGAATTATGATTCAGTGTCTTCAGCTCTCAGCTCTTATCAGCTCCCGCCATTTCCGTTGACACAGGGACGTCCTCTCCAACAGTCAGACTCTCGTTCATATCTCTGAGTCGCTGTTGAGGCAGCGACAACTTCAGTTTGACTCATCGTGAGATGTTTACGGATGATATTATGAATACAGTTAGTATTAGAGCCTGACAGATATGGATTTATAGGGACTATTATATCGGCTGCTGTGTATTTGAAAAAAGAAAATGTCCTAAGATATGATTATTGAACCGTTATGACAAAAGAAATGTAGTAGAGGTTTGATATTGTAGTTTATCCATATTATTATAAATAACTATAAATATAAAGAAGACATAAAAATAACTGAATAGAAGTTGAAATAAGAAAATAAACTTTATTTTAAATAAAATGTAAACAAACTTTTCTGCAATGTCTATACAGTAAAATAAAAAATGTTCATACCAGCAAGCAGATACCAGTATGTCTGTGAAAGTTTCATGTCGACCAACAGATAAATCAGTCGAGCTCTTGTTAAAACACTTAATGGTTTCAAATGTGGTTTCCTCCGGGGGGCTTACGCTCTCTTAATGTCTTCTAAGTTCTTCTTAAATTTGTGCCATCAACAAAGGAGGAGATGTAGATATCTAAATACAATGAATAACATTTTAAAACAGTCACTATGTGAGTAAGCACAACAAGCAAACGTCTTTTCAAAGTTATCATGCACTAGGATCTCTACCAGAAATGCCAGGGCCTCCTCCGCCTAATGTCATTATGTGGCCCTCAGCCACTGGAGACTCCAAACGCCCGTCCATCTGTTAGCAGGACGAACCCGGCAGCAGTAAACAATGCTGGACTCCTGGAATGTGGTGGGGGGGGGAGCTTCATTGGGTAGAAAAGTCTTTCCAGTTGGTTTTTGGTTTGAGTTTTATTAACCGTCTTGCTGGGTTTGATTTGTGTTGAACAGTTTCTGTGTCACCACAAGTTCTTGTCTGTTTCCGTTTTTTATAAGTAGGAAGTATTTTTATACGGGGGCCGTGTCTATTCATCAACAGACATGATGATTTAAAAATAAAGTAGATTTAATGTCCCTGGCCAGATATAAATAATGTGCTGTTTTCTGTGTTAGGTCTATTTCTTCTGCCCCCCCCACTACTCTCTGAATCGTCCAGTCCGGCATATTTATTGTTGATCAAGTGTTGATCAAGTTGTCTCTGAGGTTTCCACACAGATATATGATAATAATCTATCGCTAAACCACTTCTAGGAAACCTGCATCTAAGTGGGTCATCAGGCCCCATCTCACAGGATGTGGGTGTCTGATGCCTGTGCCCTCCGACCCACACTGCACTGCAGCAAACATCTTTCACCTTCTCACCACCAGCATCTACTGAAACAACCACTGGTTTCACTTCTGCGACACATAATTAACCCTCAACATATCCCTCTCTCGTGTTCATTTAAATATCCTGCAGTAATAGACTGTTTTCTGACACAGCTGTTACTTAGCTGCTGTCAACACTGCCTGGTTTCCTCTTTGCATCTTACTGGGGCAAATACTGAGAGAGTTGCTCTTGAGTCTCTACGGTTGAGGTCTGGGCAGACAGTCAGAGAAGTGTGTCACTGGAGCTCAGGGGAATGGCAGCGGTTCAGGAGGAGACTGGAGGCAGCCTGACCAAATATGGGAACACACACATTCAGGGGAACACACCTACTTTACCTCTCCTCTGCCCGTGGAGCTGTGGCCTCGACTCGAGGTTTTCACGGCACGCAACCCGTTTGAAAAGTTCTTCCGAGCTGCCGTCACACACCAACAATCTGCACTTTTGGTTTGTGTAGCTCTGTATTCTTGTGTTACGTCTGGGTTGTTAATCCTCAGCAGCTCAGCTCAGTGTGGTGAAGAGGTATCGTTGGATTGCTCAGTGAACCACAGTTATTCCTCCCTGGTTATAAAATTCCATACCATTAAACCCAAGCTGCTCCTGCTGCTGCTCTGTTAGAATCATTACATGTTTGCTGTTCGACTCATTATGAGTAATGCAGGTTCAGACTAAACACCTCAAGTGTAAATTGACTCTGCTCTTCATTATGCAACATTTTTATTCTCCAGTCTCTGTTCCCTTCCGTCTCTTATCGATTATTTACTGATAAGCCTCGTTGAGATAATGAGTAACATTCTACATCAGCCTGCAGGAAACAATGGTGAGAAAGCATGGATGGAGTAAGTGTAGTTGTTGGTAGAGGTGTTGAGGAAAGGCCAGATGATGCCGGCTCAGTGTGAACCATTCATTCCTCCACATGTGGAATACATCTGCACCACACTGCTGTGGTAACTGGGTCATTTCAGCTCCGTGAGAAATCGTTTTTTTGAGTCTTTCCAAATCGTGAGACCTTTTTAAAAAGGGCATGGTTGTGTTAATTGTATACTTGGAAAACACAGCCTCACAAACTGTGGACTAACTTAGTGTGAACAACCTAAAGGGAATATTTCTATTCCCAAGAAAAATGAAAATACTGGATTGAAACCTAGTTTGAAAAGACGGTTTTAAAACAACACTAACTTTTACTTAGCAACAGCGCCCTCTGCAGCCTCGTGTGGTTATTATTCTGTTAGGCTCAGTGTCTGAGCGATTAAGTGGTTTTCATGTTGAGAGAAAACAAAGGCGATCAAACTCTTGACCGCATCGTCCCACTCACTGAACTGTGGATATTACCCATCATCCTCTGCTTCCTGAACCAGAAGAGCTGCTGCTGTAACAAATCCACCAGACTCTGTTTAGAATTCCTCATATTTTACAATTTTTCTGATGAATATTAGAGAGAAACTCTGGTTTTTATTGACTTCTAAGTATTTTTAACTGATCTACCCTTCAGCTTCACTCTTCAACTTGCTGCAGCTGATTCTGACAGTCGAAGCTGTGCCTCAGTTCTTCTCACAGGAGATCGAACCTTCTCGTTCAGGGAGTGAAAGAGGAAACATTCTCCGTACTCACAATCGCTCAAACTAATTTTAATCAAGCTGCTGTTTTAAACAAGTTACATAGTGTTGCTCTAAATTAGTTGAAGGGCATAAAAAAACCTTCATTTCTCTGTTTGCACACACGTTTGTTGTGTGACCACATTATTCTGCAACAATAACAAAATACCTCCGATTGTTACACAATTATTGAGCCACGTTAGTCGTCATCATCTTTGCAGGCTCTCACAGTTTTCTAAACACACGTATGTGCCTTTTTTTAAACGTGTCAAGCTTTATATCTTTATATTTCTCTCATTGCAGATGGATTTGCGGTTACTGTTAATAGCGTCTCTATCGGCCGTCCTCTGCAGCAGCTGGGCACAGCAAGGTAAGAACACACACATGAATCTGTTTGGATTACTCTAAAATATTAGATATCAGCTAATCCATACACTAGCATCTCTCAGCTCTACGAGTGCAATACACTAACTGTACTGTTATTTGTTAAACTGTGCTGATTCAGCATGCTTTGCTTTTATTTGTTATATATTTGACACGTTTTTTTAAGAGTAGTCTGTGGTTTTAAGAATAAAATGCGAAACAGTGATAAAAACTCAAACTTGTTTTCTTCTTATTTTGTATTCTTCAAATGTTACATTTCTTAATTCATGGTTTTAAGACTGTGGGACCAGTGGGTTAATGGTGGGAGTCCTTTTTAATACATTTTTAACAAGGTGAAGTCATCTGCTGGTGAGCTGCCTCGAGCTTTTCTCAGCATGACTCTTCGCTGGAAAGAGGTTGTGTTTTGTTGGCTGGTTTTGGTCGATGAACTAATGGAACTTTTTGTCTTCTCATGCCGTCTCTTGCAGAGGGAAGCATCTGCATCAAAGCAAACGCTCAGTCATGTGGGGAATGCATCCAGGTGGCCGAGATGTGTGGATGGTGCTCGGATGAAGTGAGTTGAATCCCTGAAGCTGCCTCTCCACTATTTTACCTCATGAACGAAAAATCGGATCTGTCAGATCTTAAACAACGAATGTTGCACCGTCAGTTTCCTCTGTGGTTTGTTTGGAAGCATTGTCACATGCACAGCTGGTGCTAAAGGCAAACAAAGTTCAATGACTAACACAAATACATTTAATACTATTCAAAAAATATGTGTAAGACAGAATAGAGCCTCAGTTTGATTGATTTTAAACAAATAATCCAAAGATATTATGATTGTTTCACCTCTGTGCACGTGTCAGCTATGGCTGTGGTTATTTTGGTGTTTTCTCCTGAACATGATCTCAAACTGGTTCCTCCTGAAAATGTCCAGAATATTGTGTCTGGACATTCTTTGGACCCCAAATTATTTAAAAGGAGAAAGAAAACATCTGCAAGAGTGTAAAGAAGACCTTGGAACAGTCACACTCATCTGTCTGTATGTGCCCTAATGTTATCTAAATTATTTACTCCCCCTGTGAACTCTGTGTTCCTCAGAACAATGACTCTTCTCTTTCTGGTTTCTGGCTTTTAAAGTTTAATATAAATCTGAGCTTATGTTTTCTGTCAGTTTGTAGGGTTGATAAAAAAATAGCCTTGTGAATCATGTGGTTTTGAAAGAACTGGGTCAAAGAATCATTTTAGTTCTGACTGAGTTCATTGTCTCTAGTTCTCCTCCACTTTGCCTTGTGGGATATCATGTGCATCTAATCTATATTCTTATTCAGGCCTGGCAGTCATCTGTTCCTCCTTATCTGCCCTGCCTACAAACAACAGCCTAAAGAACAGACTGTTCCAAACAGAATGTAAAATTGATCGGTTTCCAGGGGCCTCGTTGAAAAAGATCCTCAGTCATGTTAAAGATCCTGTAAACCTGTATCTGCGTAAACAATGCCCTCAGAGGTCGGAGAGTTTCACAGTTTAACTTTCACATACAGTTTAAAAGTCCTAATTGAGTGAGTCTGTAAAATAACAAATAATTGTTTTATGGAAAGTCGTGTTCTTCCTTTTCACATGTTGTCAGATACTGTGCAACCTGTCAACAAGTTTCTTCATGTCCGCCCCACCAACACAAATTCCACAGAAACGATCCAGATGTTTCTGAACATGCGTCACACGTGGAAATGACTTATTATTACATATGTTTGTGCTCGTTAGATTCTGATCAGTTGTTGAAGACGATTGTGAAAATTCTCTACTTAACAAAGTTGATAAATATATATGTATGAAATTAGTTGTAGTATAAATTTTACTTGAAATAATCCTCACAATTACATCTTTTACTCTCCTGCAGAAATTCCTCTCTCAGGGCGAATCCAAGTCGGCCCGGTGTGATGACCTGGAGTCGCTGAAGAAGAGGAAGTGCAGCGTGGCCACGATCGAGAACCCACGCGGACGCGTCGAGATCAACACCAACAAGCCGGTCACCAACCGCAAGGACTCGAATGAGAAGCTGAAGCCTGAGCAGATCACCCAGATCCAGCCACAGAAACTCACCCTGACACTCAGATCTGGTAAATGTCCAACAAGAACTCACTCGGTGAGATATTTTCATTCTCATATGTGTCCCCTCCAAATTAATTATCATCTTCTGTTCTCAAGGTGAGCCTCAGACCTTTGACCTGAAGTTCAAGCGTGCTGAGGACTACCCCATCGACCTGTACTACCTTATGGACCTTTCATTCTCCATGAAAGACGATTTGGAAAACGTCAAGAACCTCGGCACCGACCTGATGAGGGAAATGCAGAAGATCACAACAGACTTCAGGATTGGTGAGTAAAAACTCAACGAACTAAAGGTACAATAAACCAGAGACAAGTAGCTGAGAGAAATTCTCCTCCCTTTCAGGTTTCGGCTCCTTTGTGGAGAAGACGGTCATGCCTTACATCAGCACCACGCCAGCCAGGCTCATCAACCCCTGCACGGGGAACCAGAACTGCACCAGTCCCTTCAGCTACAAGAACGTCCTGAAGCTGACGAACAACGGAGACGAGTTCAACCAGCTGGTCAGTCAGCAGCAGATCTCAGGAAACCTGGACTCCCCGGAGGGAGGCTTCGACGCCATCATGCAGGTGGCGGTCTGTGGGGTAAGACTGAGCAACACCTGATGTGTGTTCTAGCTTTTCAGCAATCAGTGTAGTAATGAGTGAGTAAAACTAATGAGGGGACTCTTGTCTTCATCTTACCAGGAGCACATCGGCTGGAGGAACGTGACTCGTCTGCTGGTGTTTTCCACCGACGCTGGTTTCCACTTCGCTGGAGACGGCAAACTGGGAGGCATCGTCCTCCCCAATGATGGGAAGTGTCATCTGGAGAACAACATGTACACCATGAGCCACTACTACGTATGTGGTCTATCATTTATTCAACACGCATAATGTTTCATCCTCGTACTAATGGTCCCAATGTATTATTGATGTTAGGATTTGACTCTTGCCAGATACAAAAATATGAATAAAAGAAGAACTGCAAGGTCTAATGTGTCTGTGTGTGTCTGTGTGTGTCTGTGTGTGTCTGTGTGTGTTTTTCAGGACTACCCCTCCATCGCACATTTGGTCCAAAAACTGAGCGACCACAACATTCAGACCATCTTTGCCGTCACTCACGAATTCCAGCCTGTTTACAAGGTAAACTTAGTTTTTATCTAAACTGTACTGAAAAACCTTGTATTTGATTTATGTCATAATAAGTAATGTGCATCATTATTATTTGTTCATTGTTTTTTTCACCTTTGACACTAACAGGAGCTGAAAAACCTGATTCCTAAATCAGCCGTCGGAACGCTGTCCTCCAACTCCAGCAACGTGATCAAACTCATTATTGATGCTTACAATGTGAGTCACCACCTTTTCAGAGATGACTTGTGGTTTCAATCTGAGTTGTTGCTTCTTCCCTATGTTTTGTAATTCGTATTCATTGGATAAAATCAAAACTGAAGAGTGAGCACTGGATCTCTCTCTCTCTCTCTGGTCTTTGGGACAGGCTCTGTCATCTGAGGTCATTCTGGAAAACGGCCGGCTGCCAGAGGGCGTGTCCATCACCTACAAGTCCATCTGTAAGAACGGCGTGGAGGGGACGGGAGAGAACGGCAGGAAGTGCTCCAACATTTCCATCGGAGACGAGGTAAACACCATCGTTTTGACTGCAGTTTGTGTTTAATGGTTTCTCCCACTGGTTGAGGGAAACTTATAGAGCTCGACCAATATGGATTTTCAGGGGTAGGGTAATATTATGATACCAATAAATCGGCTTATGAAATACAAGTTTGACAGGTTCTGAGAATGTGGAGGCTTGGGACTACAGAGATATTACATTTTTTTTTACACCTTTCTCCATTTTTTATTCTTTTAAAAAGTTTTCATATCAAAAGGAACCATCGACGTGGATATTACCAGTCAGGCTCTAGAACCCACTGATTTAATTTGAGAGCAAACGGGGCAAAAACACAGATTAATAAAAAGTTGAAGGAATGAGAAACACTTTACAAGCTAATAAGTAGAATCATGTCTGGAAAACAGAACAGTAAACTTCAAAGCATCGTCTTCGTCAGCTTCAATTAACCCATAAACTCTCCTCTGGTTTCCAGGTGTCTTTCAAGATTTCCATCGAATCCCAGAAGTGTCCGTCAAAGAGCCGTCGTGAGGTCATCAAAATCAAACCGCAGGGCTTCACCGAGGAGGTGGAGGTGGTTCTGAACTTCATCTGCGACTGTCAGTGCGCCGCGGACGGAGAACCGAAGAGTGAGAAGTGCAACGAGGGCAACGGGACCTTCGAGTGTGGAGCCTGCAAGTAAGTCTGGAGGCAGGAACGTGTAGAGACTGAGATTTCTGTTTCCAGCCACAACTGAACTTCTTTTAAAGTCTGAAGTGATGCTTTGAATGACAATGTATTTGAGTAAATGATTTAGGAAAGGAAATGAGATTCTGTTTTACTTTTACCACTAAAATAAGGGCTGATATTATATTTAATACTTTTTTCTTATTCATTTATTCTCTTCTCATATTGCTCTTAATCCAGGTTGCACGTTATGAACTGAAAGCTTCTGTCCTCTGTCTCAGGTGCAATGAGGGACGTATTGGGCGTGAGTGTGAGTGCAGCAAAGACGAAGTGCGGACAGAGGACCTGGACGCCAACTGCCGGAAAGACAACGGCACCGATATCTGCAGCAACAACGGCGACTGTGTCTGCGGCACCTGCGAATGTAAGACGCGGGAAAATCCAGCGGAGGTTTACAGCGGGAAATACTGCGAGTGTGACAACTTCAACTGTGATCGCTCCAACAACAAGCTCTGTGGAGGTGAGGCTTGTTTAACTTGCACCACCTGACACCGGTCGTATCGAAGCTCTATGGTAAACCTCTGCCCGTGCTCCACCAGGACATGGACGCTGTGAGTGCAGGAAGTGCATCTGCGACGCCAACTACACGGGCAGCGCCTGCGACTGCTCCCTGGAGACCTCCACCTGCCTGGCGAAGAACGGGCAGATCTGTAACGGCCGCGGCACCTGTGAGTGTGGAATCTGCAAGTGCACCAATCCCAAGTTCCAGGGTCCGACCTGCGAGATCTGTCCCACCTGCCCCGGGGTCTGCGCCGAGCACAAGTGAGTCAGACGGCTTCACACGTGGAAATTTAAGATTCGGAAATGTTAAAGCGTTTTTAGTTGAGATTTGATATCTTTGGTATGAAGACACAAGTTGTTCTAAAAACCTATGGTATGGTTCTGCCAGTTCAGAGAGTTAATCCGTCCTCTGTCCACGTTTCTCCAGAGACTGTGTGCAGTGCAAAGCTTTCAAGGCCGGTGAGAAGAAGGACACGTGTGAGCGGGACTGCAGCTACTTCGAGCTGATGAAGGTGAAGGACCGCGACAAGCTGCCCCAGCCCACCGACCAGAGCTTCCCTCTGACTCACTGCAAAGAGAGAGATGCCAACGACTGCTGGTTCTACTACACCTACGCCATCAGGAATGACACCAAGGAGGTCTTCGTGGTGGAGAACTTGGGTAAGGAGTTTTGTTAATGTCTCAGGAAATAACGTTTATCTCGTCGATCTTTTACCCGAGGTTCTATTTTTAACATTTAATTTTCATCTTGTTTGTTTCCCGTGTTTCTCAGAGTGCCCATCAGGCCCTGACATCATCCCCATCGTGGCCGGCGTGGTCGCTGGCATCGTGCTGATCGGCCTCGCCCTGCTGCTCATCTGGAAGCTGCTCATGATCATCCACGACCGCCGAGAGTTCGCCAAGTTCGAGAAGGAGAAGATGAACGCCAAGTGGGACACGGTGAGTCCGTTGCACCGGAAGCAGTTAACGATGGTTCCTCTCCTTCATGAGCAGGCTTCACTCTTTTTCAGTGTTTGAATCTTTTCCTCTTAACTGGTGTTATTTCAACTGCTGGAAATTATACTCAGGCTTTAAAAAGGATTGAGTTAGAATTGTTTTTAGACTTTCCATTTCTTCACAGTTAAAAGTAAATCATCTAGAAAGTTGTGGAAACCCAACAGACCGAATCTCCAGCTCTCTGTCCTCGACCAACCTGAGCTCCTTGCTGCTCTGTTTAGTCTCGTCTCGCTGAGGGAGTGGCCCTCCCTCGGCCCACACTGCTGCCTCTCGCTGTCCACACAACACAACTGCACAACCATAAAAGGCAATGAAGCCGAGACAGAGCAGGGCCGCTGGGCGACATCTGGAGGAAGCTGCACTGCTGCTGGTTCAGTCACAGGAGCCGAGGTTATGGTTGAATTTAGGAAGCAAGCTTTCACCATAGGTAGCGTTTCGTTGGAACTACTTATAGACTTTACTATTTAAATAGATATTAACAGCTACTTCCCCAAGTTGCTCTCTCGTTTATCCACATAAACACAGACATATGGTTTATGATGGGATGGATATGTTTAGTTGACATACATGTAGTTTTAATTTTTATAGGGCGATTATGGAATTGTTTTTGTTTTCTAAATGAAAATGAAATATACAGAATCAGTTTACAAGAAAATCGAAACACAATATTTACAACAGAAGATTTCATTATTGGCCTGTTGGACAAATTACACAGGTGAATAAGGACTCTAATGACTAATTTCTTTTCAATCTTTCCTGCTGTTCTGAGCATTTCTCCTCAGGCTGTTACTCCTGTCCTATCCACTGCTCTGCTCATGTCAAATTCATCTGTTTTTCCTTTCACCTTCCATCTTTCTTTGTTTCTCCACATTAGCAAGGAAACCCCATTTACAAGAGTCCTATTAACCAGTTCCAGAATCCCAGCTATGGGAATAAATCAGCTGCTCTTTAGGTCAAAGTTTGTATCACCTGTGTGATGCATGAACTTCCTCTGTGTGGTTTTGAACCTTGGTTGACTTGACAACAGCATGTTGTGAAATTTGCAAACTTAACCAGAGGTGGCGTCGTTTGCCTTTTGTTTTCTTGGCATTTTCTTCATATATTTTTTATTATTTATTGTACATTCAGCACATCTCACATGTCTCACTGACAAAATTGTTGCTTCAAGCGAATAGTGAGATAGTTATACTGTGAAACTGCTCAAGCTTATCGGTGTCGAAATTCTTCTTTGGTGACACCACCAACCTTGAGGCCCTTGCTACGATACAGGTTCAACATACCCAGCATATCTTCTCATTATGTGACTTCCCTGAGTCTTACATTCCTGTGTGGTATTATTTCTCTTAAAAGACATCAGAGAGTTTCTATTTGACATTATCATCAGTCTCCTCGTGTTGTTCTGAGCTGCGTAGATGGAACAAGAGAGTAAAAGCAATATTTATTATGTATAATTATTTAGTGTTGATAAATGAATGAGAAGTGGAACAGCAAACTGATCCCACTGATCAACAAAAATATCTGTTGCTCTGTATTATTTGTCCCTTCAGTGTAAACTGTTTTGTCCTCATCAGGATCCTGTAGCTAGAACAATGACTCTGGTTTCCAGTGGTCTGATTGGTCAGTTGTTAGGCTGGTGATGGGGTTTTAATCTTCATCTGGAACTATTATTCCATTCCGACTGTCATTTATAAATTGTATTTTCTGTAACTAAGTTGCCTCATTAACTCCTGCTTCTTAGCTCAGGCCCGTGAGACACTAAGGTTTGACGAGTGCTGTGGTTTGTTCCTCTGATTCCTCAAAACTATTTGAACTCACTCGATTGTGTTTCTCTCTTCCTCAGGGCGAGAACCCGATCTACAAAAGTGCCGTAACAACTGTCGTCAATCCAAAGTACGAGGGCAAGTGATGGAGCTCTGCCTCGGCTGTGTCAACACTGTATGGAGAAGAAACATGGGTCCGGGTGAAAGGGAGGGGAGGGGGGGGGTTATAACGCTCACTGTTTGTCTGTTTTGTTTGTTTGTATGTTGTAGTCACCAAAATGATAGCAATGCATTCTGCCACTATTTCAGTGTGTTTTACTAACTTGGTTTTTATTTTCTATGCATCGTATGAAATGTGTACAGTCTGTGTAAATGTGGGGTTTTATATTTGATGTTGTGCCTCTGCAGAACTCGAGAGAAAGTGTTGTGAACAGATTCCCTTCTCTGCCACAGGACTGGCAAGGTAACGAAATGCTCAACTGGGCCTTTTTAGAGAGCCGTCAAGCCATCAGTGTTTTGTTGAGGGTCTAATTGGACGTTGATGATGGGCAACAAATGAAGTTTTCCTTTCCAAATGATCATGCAAGTCGAGCAAAGGTTTTATTGTGTCTCTAATTATTTTGACCGAGTAGATATCACACTTTTCTTATTAACCGTCTCTTTGGATTGATCTCTTCAAATGTAGCGCCGGTCGGCCGTGTGTGGCAGCAATGAATTGTGTACAGTATGTGTCTGGGTTCTGTGTAAAGCCATATATGTATTCACAGAACCAGGTTGGTGGCGTTAGTATTGTTTTTGTCTGAGTGACTTAATTCCATCAGAACAATCAATTGAATCGTGTCTTTATCTACAAAAGATATTTTCTTGCGTTGCCTTTCTGGCTGAAAGGACGTCAGTGTACAGTCGTGTTTCTGTTTGGCTCCAGGTTTTTCTTTACTCAAGTTAAAAGCCAACTCAGGTCCTGAATTCTTCACAGCAATGCCAAATACGCAAACCTGCCTTATTATTTGCTAACTAACTTAGCTTATATTGAATTGCCTTGTTTTTATTTGTAGAAAATGAACTGGGTAATGGCCCCAGTTTCTCTTTTGTTAACATGTGAGTAGTTCCACTCGGCCATTTGTCGGTGCCTCGATCAAACAATTTTTTATGAACAGAAATAGGAATGGATAAAAAAAAAAGAGTCACATAGTGTTAAAGATCTTTGATCCCCCGATCTTTGTTTTTGTTAAGAACAAAAGAAGGTTACACCAGTCACCATTGTTTTTAAGTGCCTTTTTTTAGTTTTTCCCACAAAATCACATTTGCAACTCTGTATTTCTGAAAATTATTTATTGAATAAACATTCAAAACAATTTGTCCCGACATTAAGTTGTTATTGTGCAGTTACTGTTTTGTGTATTGTTGTGTTTAGAGGCCTGTTATTGATGTTACATTACAGAACATGTCATTCAAAGCAACTTCCAATCCGTGCGTTCAGCATCTTTGAGGGGCCCCTCTGGGTTCTGCATCTCGCCCAAGGGCACTTCTACAGGAGCTGGGATTCGAGCCGCCGACCTTCTACCCCTCAGCCACAGCCGCCCCCTCCTTGATGTGCATGAATCTAATGGAGAAACAAGCTAATTATCATCCGTGGTCCCAAAACACAACACAACACGAGACGGAGGAGGAAGTGGTCAGTGAATGAAACCTCAACACTAATCCTGACAAACTGAGCTTGTTGAAATGAGTCGAGCAGATGAAATGTCACAAGTCTATTGAGGAACATACCATTGTGATGTTTATAGATAGTTTTCTCATCAAGACCCAATATTTACCAGAAGAATAAAAACCACAGTGCTGATTTATTTTGCAGCTTGACATCCAGTCATGGAGAAGTAAACTTCTGACCCTGATGTCCACATGGAATCAGTCTGAGATCACATGAAGGAAACGATGACACATGATATTTCCAGACTGGGTCCTCTGTACGGAGGCTGCCATGTTTTTCTTACAGTAGCCAAGAGTGGACAAACTAAACACCTTTGGGAGTTTTTATGACAACTGAAGGCTGCAACATGCACCTTCACCACTAGATGTCACTGGATTCTACACACTGAACCTTTAATATATGTTTATATTGATACGAGGGGACTATAGATAATGTACAGTATGATTTTGCGTTTCAATTAAATTGATATATAATAAAAGTAGAACCTCATTAGAGTGTAGAAAACCCTCAGCCAATCACAGGGGCTGATAGAGACGTCACGTGCCCTGGGAGAAAGGGGGGGGGCTCTCTACAGGTGATTGGTGGCCGCCGCTGGCCAATCACAAGCCGTGTTTCACAGTAAAGTTGTTAACCCCCAACAGTGGCACTTTGGTTTCCAGCGCTCCAGTTTCACATCGGCCGCTAAACATCGACTTTCCCCGAGAGAAACGCGTCTTTGACGGGCAGGATACGAACCGGAGAGCGGCTCCGAGCACCGGGAGCACCGAGCGAGAGCCCCCTCACGGTGGAGACAAGCGGGGGAAGTGGCCGGGGCTTACGCCGCTGGTCGTCGGGCGCCTCCCGGGCTGAAGCTGCGTCGTGTTGATGGATCTCTGGGTTTTTTAAACTTGAAGAAATGTCTCGTGACTCTCGGAGGATCCTCCCGGTGAGTACCTCTCCTCCTCCGGCTCGATGGCCGCCTTTTAGACACGAAACAGGCCCGGCGTGAAAAGTGTTCCTGGCATCAGATGATTTCATACACGCAATCAAATTCCTGGCTGGTCAGCTGGATGAGATTCAGCCGCTGAAGGCACCAGTTCCCCGGGCACCTGGTCAGCCGAGGGGCCGCGGGGTGGATCCGTGAGGTCCGGGGGAAGTGGGGGTTTCATTTCAGCCACAAGAACCGTCGAGTTGTGTAGTTGTGTAGTTGTGACATTAACGACAGAAGGAGTCAGAAACCGGATCCGTCTCCCGGGCAGAGGAAACATCTCAGTCGATGAGAGGCTCAGTTTTTCACATGATTCCACATCAGGGGGCTTCTTTTATTTTATTAATCTTTCCACCATCTTATCATTTGAAATGTAATAATCGCTGGATGTGAGGACTGTGAAGGGTGTGAGGCTGAACAGCGCCAGACCAGCTGCTGTGGTCGACCAGGGAACTGCTTGGCCCTGGCCTGCATGGGTCTGGATCCCTCACGTTATCCCCCCCCACCTACAGCCACCTCGACCATACAAGGACTCAAACGGGGGGGAGGGGGATCATGAGTGTTTGGCCCCCTCTGTCAATATGAAGTTCAGTAGACCTGCACCCAGCCTGCATTAGATCTGCCTCACAGTGACCAGCAGGATCATTATTAGTTAATAATTCGTTATAAAAGCCTGTTTACTGCAGCTGCTTGGTTCTATATCCAGTGAAATGAGGTGTAATTCAGCAGAGACAGACGTCTGGGTGTTGGGTGACAGGCCCCACCCTCAGGGGACAGTGGGAGGCCAGCCAGCACAAAGTATGTGTCGGAAACATGAATGTGGAAAAAAGCAGAACGAGCAAAGTTTTATCATTTACGCACAATCACAGGAACCACAGGCCCTGACTCTACTTTCATTTAACAGTACATTACATAGGCTGGTGATTCAGTAAATATGTCAGGGCATTGTGGACGACGCCACCCAATATTATTACAGCTGAAGAGAAAACGTACTTCTGAAATGTGTCATTTTTAAATATTCTATATATGTAGGGCCTCCAATTCTTCAACATAGCAACATGTGAATATATCAAAAAGCATTAGTCAGTTAGCTATGCATCACGACACTGCTGATACTGTAGTGATCATGTATCACAAGTATAACTAAATAGAAATGTGTACCCTGTGGTTTCATGTGTTTCCTGAGCTTTTTATCTCATGGATGCTTTGCATAACAGATCTTGTTCCAGGTTAAACCCTGAATTTGTTTAGATTTCATTCTCATTATATAACAGTTGGAAAACGTCTGTGCAGGGTTTATCACTAATAAAATTAACCTATTAATAGTTCTAGCTAAAGGAATACTTGCTAAACTCCTTATCCTTTGGAGAGCTTACAAATATTTGTCCCAGACATCCTGGCAGTCGAAGTAGTTGAAACATTTCACACACAACATTTGAACCTCATGGTGGCGCTATGGGAAAGATAAGGGGACCACCAAAGTCATGAGGATTCATCTGCTGAGGAGCCTGAATATCTGTACATGTTTTTCAACATTCCAGAGGGAGAGAGGTGAAATGCTTTTCACACCTAACACTGGTTAGTTTGCTAATATACAGATTCAAATAATCAATTCATCCTTTTGAGAGGAATTCATTATAAATTAGGCTCAACCTGTGAACCCTGCCAGGTGTGGTCGCTGGACAATCGTGATCAGGTGGTGGACGAATGCTCCGTCTTTGTCCCGCCTCTGGCTCTACATCTCACCTGCAGGTTTTATTTCTTTCCTGTAGCTGAGTTGTCGTCATGTGTTTTTGTTGCCGTTGTCAGAGTTTTTACTAAATGTCCCACATTGCTCTTGGCTCTCAGGTCCTCACGATGGCGTCAGTGGATTTAATGATGATAAGAAGACATCTATTCACCTGGGTGGACCCTGGATAGACCCAATGTCATCAACAGGTAAGGTATTTTATTCTGAAAAACTCCTTGTGTGGCTGCCTTTGGCTCTGGTTGTGTGGCAGACTTAGTAAACATTCATCATACGTCAGCTCTCTTCAGTGCTTTGGATATCAATATTCACCAAGTGTGTGTTTGTACTGGAGTTCGAACACATGATGGTGTCCTGTCCTGAAAATCCAGGTCCTTTGCCTGTGAGACCAGACGAGGGCGACATTGCTCACCAGGTGAACGTGGTGACATGAAGCACTTCACCTGCAACAAACATTTCTTTAATCATTATCTGTTCCGGGATCAATGCTGCTTGATAAGGTTCAGTGGATGGGAGTGCTTCTCTCAGGTCAGTTTGCAGGAGCAGTTTGTTCTGGGTTGTTTGAGGTGTTGGCTTGTAAAGATAGTATTCCTCTGGTTTTGTACTAAAGCAAAAAACACAGTACCAGATAATACATCTTCAGAGTAAAGTATTTGATTTAATACAACTTGCAAACCTGATTTAATATAAGTATTTACAGTTTTTTAAGGGTAGCGGGTGTAATTAAACCAGGCAAGACTGCAATATAATATCAATAATCAATTAAGCATCATATATCATATTAATGCATCATTAAATGAAAGTTATAAAAAGAATAAACTTAGTTGAGCTTTTAGATGAATTTAGAGTTCTACAAAATTGGATATGATCTTATAATCTAAATATTCAATGACTGCACATTAATAAATTCACAATAAAGCCTTTTATCACTAGAGCAAAATATACAAAAACTTGTGGCGTCCATTGTATATAAACACTGCAAATGATATACAACATTGTGACGTTGTCTTTTGATCACTACAGCAAATTAACATTTTGACATTAAGAATATCTTTTTATTTCTGCAAATTATATCATATTTTATGACATTAAGAATATCGTATCACTTTTGCAAATTATATAAAATCTTCTCATATTGACAATATCTTTTTTAAACTTTTGCAAATAGAATTTTATGACATTAACAATATCTTTTTTATCTATTCTGAATTGAATATAAAATGTCTTCTACTGAATAAACACGTATTTATATATTTTTCTTGATTTATAATTTTAATTGATTCAGCAATTTGGTGAATTCCAATAATTGAATATATAAGTTATTTGGACCTTTTTCAGTGTAACGTTGAATTCCCTTTTTAATTAATAAAAGTCTCATCAATAAATAATCTTTTACTTATTAATGTACATGTCTGCGGCGCCTAATGTTTATTTCAATCATTTATGAGTTCGTTAACGAACCGAACCCCTTCCCCCCCAAACCCCGCACCGCGCAAGCGCTCGGGCCGGTGCGGGAATGGTCGGTGCTCGACGTGGGGGTTGGACCGCTCCGAGCCAAACAGCGCAAAAGACTTTTAAATGTCCGCCATGTTGTCCATGGCGCACTGAACCACCGGTAGGGAGCGGAGCGTCGGAGGAAAACAGTCCGAGAGAGAGCTACCGAGATCCGGGCCTTCCCCCCCGGCTCCGCTGGCGACGCCCTAAAAACCCAGCGACCGCCACTCCGCCGCCCGTTAGCGCCGCGCCGCCACCGCACAGCAGCCTCCATGAGAGCTCCGCCCGGCTCCGCGGCGACTTCACGCAGATCGGACCCGTTCCCGTTGCGACTCGAACTGTGAAAAAATGAGTAAACTGTCGTTTCGGGCGCGGGCGCTGGACGCGTCCAAGCCGCTGCCCGTCTTCCGCTGCGTGGACCTACCCGACCTGCACGAATATGCGTCCATTAACCGGGCGGTGCCGCAGATGCCCACGGGGATGGAGAAGGAAGAGGAATCGGTATGATTTGTAATAAATTTGTGAATATACGCTGGGGTTTTTTATTTTATTATTTCTTCTCTCCACCATCACAGGCGTCCCTCTTTTTTTTCTGTTTTTTTTTTCTTGTCTCTGCGCAAGCTTTCACAAAATGGCCGCCGGGTTTTTTTCTGGGAAGAAACGCGACATATTGTAGCCGCGGAGGTCCGATGTGCGGGACCCGGGGCCGCGTGCGGGAGTAGCGGGGACGCTGGGTGTATTTATCAGGGGGAATCTGTGGGTTTGGTCGGTTAATTTGTGCGTGAGACGAGTTTCTGAGCACAAAGGGATCATGTGACTTCTGCTATTCCGACATTTTGTCTCGCCTGTCAGTGTGCGGGGGCCTGTAGTGGCGGAGGGCCGCGGCCAGGGGGAGCCCGCGCTTCCATATGCTCCGTGGCCCCTGTCAGGCAGATGTCAACAACGTTGCAGATGTTTACTGAACATCTGTCCCAGACACTGCGTGTGTGGACACAGTTTCCACCTTGTTGTTATATCCGAGCACGTTAGCATGTAGCTGTTAGCACGTTGTTGTGTGTGTCTGTGTTGTGTCTCAGCTCTAACTGGTTGTCTGTATGCGAGCGGTGCATAATGCAGCTGTTGTCATTATTATTGCAACATCTGCAGCCGTGGTTTGACCGGTGTTTCTGCAGCTCCAGGACGGTTGTGTTGTTTATTAAAGACATCTCTCTTAGTCTCTCGCGTTGCTATCAGCTGCTGTAGCCATTAGACACATCTATTTCTCAGTGTTTACATTGGATTTGCCAGATAAACGCATCCGATTTCAGCTCATTGACCGATATAAATATTCCTTCAGAGCAGATTCGTGACACTTGAGAAGAGAAGTGCACATGAGTGAGGTTTAGAGAAGCACCGGCCACTGAGGCAGGTAAATAAACAAAGTCAGCCTCTCTCTGGGTTGTGTAGCACAGCACAGGGGTGTTGTTGTTATCTTATTGTAATCTATGCATCTCTTTGGAGCTTCACAGTTTATTGTGGTTGTGGTTTGTACCATTTGTCAGACAACCCGGTCCCACAAGCTGTGTATAGACTTCTCCGATGGTGCAGCTCTGCAGCCCAGCAGGTTTGACTCATGTTTAAATGTAAAGGGCAAGTACATGAGGGAATCTCACTGCTGCTCAGTGTGAAGCTGCTGCAGCCGGTCGGCCTCCCTGCTCCCCTGGAGGGTTCGGTGTCGGGGGTTCAGTGTGTCAGATCGCACAGCGGGCCGGCAGACCAGCGGCATGTGGCGCTCAGGAGGAGGTCAGGGCAGGAGGAGGAAGGGGGGGGGGGCTGCTGTCACTTCAGAGTCTGCACTCTGCTCAGCTGGAGCGTTTTGTTATGTAACAGTGATATTATCATAAGAGGTAGAGGCCAAGGCCCGCTGCCTGCCAGACACTCAGTGTTTGGAGCATTCTGCTGTGAGTTTTAGATGCATTACTTTTTAACCAGTCCCTCATCAGATTTCAGTGGCCAGCATTTCTGTGTTTGAGCTCAAGTAGCAAAGATCTTACATTTCCTGCACGTGTTTTTAAGAGAGCATCAGTTTTGCATGTGTCTCTTTCCTCAACCGCACTGTCTCCCCTCTCTCTGTTCTGTGGTCCACAGGGTGACTGCGGTGTCCCTACACTTCCTGACTCAGCTACTTGAAAGCTTTTAATATTGAGCTGTGAGTCTTTTTTAGATCGGAGCCTTTCTTTATTCGTCCCTGCTCGTTTCAAACATTTAACTGAGCACAACACTACAGGCTTACTCTCTCTGCCGCTGCCTTTACGCTCTTTTTAAAAGTCATATCTCAGCCTGGTATTTGTGGTTTGGTAATTCTCAGGCGGCGCGGCTGCACTGGAGAGCTGTCATCGCGGAAATTCCCTCAGCACGTGCGGCCTGTTTGTTTTGGGCCAGACACTTTGTCCTGTGTTTACGTTTGGGTGAAAGTCAGGTCAATATCCGCGGCCGTGGTGGGAACCCACAGGCATCTGCTGTGTGAGCCTCTTTGCCATAACAGTTCTTGTACTCGCACTCAGAAACACACACACACACACACAAACACACTCCGATTCTGGCATGCCACCACTTTGTCACAGTCTGACCTTGCTATTTGGGAATTTGGAGCATGTCACCTGTCCAAAGTCTTTGCCAGCTACATGCTGTGAAAGTGAAAGTTGCTTCTGTCAGCTGTTTCTCTTGCTCTCACTGTTGACAGTTCTGTTTTGACGTGCACGTGGGCAGCGTGGGAAACTAACAGCAGCCTCGGGGCAGGTTCTTGAATCAAACTCCACAGCCAGTCTGCCAGATTGGAAAAGCTCAGCTGGAACCAGTCCTGAGACTGACCTGTGAATTCAGGAATTCTCTAGTAGCTGATCCATGAATGAAAGAGAACTGTGTGTACACTGCCTGTTTGTAGTAATTGCTTTCACTGTATTATTATACAGTAGTGGAATCATGGTTTAATCTGACAAACTTATCTTGTTGGCTCTGCCTCTGTCTTTTATTAGCCACCGCTTTTTGAGGGAATGGAAAATTTCTGTTATTTTGCAAATTGCTTCGCTGCCAAAAACGCAGTCTGATGGCCGCCATTAATTTCCCACCCCGCTCAGACTGGATGTTAAAACTCATCCTCTCCCACGCAGTGCATAACCTGCACTTTGTACTGTAGCCGTTTGTCCCTCGACAGCTCCACTAGACCATTCCCAGTGGCTGTCCATCACGTTAAGAGGCATTTACAGTGTCTGGGACAGTAACTGTCACAGGCGAGACCAGAGAAGGTGGAGGCGGCTCTGGCTGCCTCAGCGGACTTGACAGTGATCGATTCGGTCATTTTAAAAAGGCTATTTCTGGACTCCAGTGTGTGTGAAAAAGCCAGATCAAGAGGAAAAAGTTGAGTGTGTGTGTGTGTGAGAGCACCAGCCAATGCTCTGTATTTGTGACTCTTCACCTCAATCTGAGTCCATTTACTCTCAGGCAAATAGCCACGGCTTGGAACGTAAACAAACAAGTAGCTCGATTAGGTTTGGCAGCTGACGTGATTCTGCTCACGGCCATTTGATTTATGAGTTTCTTTCTCATAGTGGAGATGTCAGAGGAAGTTGATCCGGAGGTTTAGGTATTTGCCAGGGGAATGTAGAGATCAGGTGGGAACATGAAGGTTATGCAAGCTACGTCCTCCGAACAGATCGTCGGAGCACATGGCGCCATAAATGTAAAGTACGATCAGTCACTCGCCTCGGGTATAACAGACTGTGGAATATTGCTCGTCCCGAAAGTCCAAATGGTGTTGATGAGCACTGGGCTCCAGGAGGCAGTAAATCAGATTTAGTGCAGTGCACAGAAACTGAAACAACATGATGGGACACAAGGTCACACCAGAAAGTTAACTTTCCAAACATCCTCTTTTAGCTTTAACCATGAAACATGGGTTATTTCTACTAGAAGCCGATATATTTGTATGTAATGGGCATTACCTTAATGTTCAACTTGCTATAAATAATTTGTTGTGTTCATTCATCCTTTGTTGTCCTGGCTTTTAGATTGAAAGGTCTAGAATGTAATCTGAACTGCTTAAGTCTTAAATATGTTCATTCACTGTGCATGTGAAATATTTTGAATACGTAGTTTGCAATGTCTCCATCTATTATAGTTCTCTTTCAGTAGAACAGCACGTTGTGTCCTCAAGGTGTTGCTGGAAGTGTCGAGGACCATTTGTTTTTATTGCCACAAAGACCATTCATCCAGTTCTCTGCTGGGAGCGTCCATGAGTCTAAAAACGACGAGCTCTCTGTAGACTTAGACCGATGCAGTGTTTCCACTTTAAGAACCATCTGTTAAAATATGATGAAGCACTGACTTGCTCAACGTTTGGCCTCTTTATAAAAAGACTCATTGATCCGAGCCCTGCTCTGTTTTTGTCAGTCTTCTGTTTTCCGCTGGAGGTGTTTCTGAGCAGCAGCACACGTAGCCTGATTTAACCCAGTGAAAACAGTTTAGCCTCCCTGTGTTTCTCCTCTCATAAGCCTTTTATTCCTGGCTTTCATGTGTTGCCAAAGGCAGACTTAGTTTAGAACAATATCCAGATGATCCAAGCCCATAAAGACCGGCTCACGTACTGATGGTCACAATATCAGGTCGGGTCATCTCAGGATCTACCTGTCCTCCAAACAGTTCAGTTTTAATGATGCTAATTATTACAGTGCTGCTTTTGAGCCTTTATGTTACAGTACTTCTGTAACTAAATACTGTCACATTTGGAATAAATGTACAGGAATCGTTGATATATATATATATATATATATATATATATATATATATATATATATATATATATATATATATATATATATATATATAAATATATAAATAATAGGTCTTTGCCGGACCATTACCCTCTTTCCTAATTCTGCATAGCAAAAAACAGTTGGGGACTAAAAAAACAAGACGGTATAAATGTTTTATACCAAAGTGTAGACTTGTTTTTGTATAAGCCCCTCGTTAGATGACAAACACTGAAGATCTGACATTTCTCAATGTAAAGTAATTTTATCATGATGTACAATCCCCGTTTATTTAAAGTACTTGTACAATGGCCTGGCTATTGACAAGGACACAAGTATGCCCCTCTGGAAATGTTCTGGAAAGTACATGTCTGAATGCAGCTGAAGAAGCAGGGACTTTGAGTTTATCGGAGCAGCATAAGGTTGACAATTTAAAATTCATAAAATTATCTCTTTAGGAAAGTTGTCAGCATAGATTGAGTCTGCATGAAGCTGCTTCATACATTCTAATGCAGTATTTCCTTTACTTAACGCTGGCAGATGTATTCTACAGCAGCCGATGTGATGGGGCTGCTTTGTCATTTGGTGCTTTCCATGGAACCATGCAACCGTAACGGGCCATTTGCATTTACAGTAGCAGACTTTCACATTCAGCTGTGCACGCACACTCACTTAATGTGAGCCATTCATTCATTCTGTCATCTTCCTAGGACACACACGCACATACTCTCTGCACCCCCCCTCCCCAGCCGCAGGGGAAACAATAAACACACACCTTGTCCCCAGAGAGGGGTTGTACGAGCTACGCTGCCTTGTTGACAGACCGCCTGCCAGTGGCTCTGTGCCCAGCTCTGGGCCAAAAGCCTTTCTACTGCTACGACAGACTGACTGACTGTGACTCCTCAGACAAGCAGCCCGCCAGCAAACCAGTTCATCAGCCTCCCAGCCTGTCTGCCTTCCTTCCGGCACGGTCGCCCTCAGCGGGTTTGGCAGCAGCAGGCTCTCCTCACACTGGCGGCGGGTAGATAAGGATAAC
Organism: Pleuronectes platessa; assembly: GCF_947347685.1. Lineage (NCBI taxonomy): Eukaryota > Metazoa > Chordata > Actinopteri > Pleuronectiformes > Pleuronectidae > Pleuronectes > Pleuronectes platessa. The sequence continues at coordinate 2,579,719 of NC_070638.1, forward strand.
TGACTGAGAGTTGGAGACAAAAACGGTTTCAAGTTTCTGTCTGTGTTTGTCTGGAGAGTGATTGGATGGAGGGCAGGTTTAGATTTGTCCTCTTGGCCCAATCAGGAATTTCCTCCACATATGAAGACTTAAATGCCTGACTGACGGTTTGAGTGCAGACTTAGCACCAGATGTTTTAATGTTTCCGAGTCTCCTGGCAGTTCTATTTGTTCCTGTACGGAGATTAAATGTTACTTATTGTGAAACTGGATAATCGTTAGCTTCCTTCTTAACGGATTCTCTCAGCTGGTATCTACATGAGTCAGTGGGTTTTCCTCACAAAAAGAATAAAAGATGTCTTTTGCATTTCGGGAATGTCTAGTTTCTACAGCGTAGTATTAGATCTGCTGAAAGGAGAAACATATTTTTGTGAATACAGCTGTAATTTTGAAAGTGAAGTCAGTTATGTTTAGGCAGTTATTTTAAAGTGTCGTTATTAGAGGAAAATCGGATACTGATTTGTTGTTTTGCTTGTTATAAACGACCAGTCTTGATTGATTCTGTCGTTCAATTGGTTTGCTTGTTTAAAAAAAAAAATGTATTTCCAATTAGGACCAATATGCATAATCTTCAGAACGTGAAACGTGGCACCACTGTTATTTAGGCTCTCTATATTCCATGTGACCTGGCAGTTCTGTTTTGGAATGTCTTTGTGATCCTCGTGTCTCACCTCTACCTGTGTCTCTGTAGGAACACCATCTCCAGCGGGCCATCTCCGCACATCAGGTATATGGCGAGAAACGGGACAGCATGGTCATCCCGGTCCCCGAGGCGGAGAGCGACATCACCTACTACGACTCCCTCTACCCTGGAGAGTACAAGATGCCAAAGCAGCTAATTCACATACAGCGTGAGTGGGCTTCTCTAATGGCAAAGTGTGTGATGCAGAATGCAGTGCCGATGGGTTTGTTGTTGCAGGTTAGGCCCCTCATTTGTTTCATTAGGTGATAATTGTGTTTTCCTCTATTATGTTTGATGTGTTAAGTGACACTTTGGGACTGCAGATCAAAATAATGAGCAGAATAGTCCCCATTAGTGTAATCTAAGGAGAGTTGTTCCCTTGTAAATCATCACTTGAGACCTGTGTTGTGTCATTAAATTTACTTTTGGACCATAAAGAGGCTTCTGAAGAGTTTCCCCAGAACAGCTTTAATCCAATGAAAAGGTGACCTGATGTGACTTGTATAGCCATAGCATTAAAAAGGGAAACTTTCAGTGAAGAGGTTTGCTGGCTGCAGAGCTTGAGCGGCAGACAGGCTGATTAAAAAAAGTTGGTTCCTTTCAATGAAGGCTCTCGGGCAATATCTCTGGAAAATGTCTGGAAACTTGGGTTTGGACATTTCCTGGAATGTGTCTCTCACGTATGAAGACAGTCAGACGAGTTCTCAGCAGTGTATGAATTCTGCCGTGGAGGGTGCGATGGTTTTGCTTTATTTTTCCAGATATTTTCTGTTAATGACTCCCAGGCCGAGGTAGTAGGTCTGTTCTCTCTGACAATCATTTAAATGGCTTCAGGCATGTGTTTTTACAAATGTTTTTAATGAGTTGTCAAATAATGCGTCAAACAAAATGAGTTTCCCTGATGGCTCAGCTCAGTCGGCCTGTCTGTGTCACAAGTAGCTGCCACGATTGTTCCTCAAAGGGAAACAATTTGCCCTAAACCGAGACGCCGCTATCAGTCGAACGCTGAAATGACAAATGTTTTGGTCTGTCAAATGGCTGTTGAACAAATTTCAGGGGTTGAGACACTCTGAAATGTGAAGAAAATCCTGTTGAGGTTATTTTCAGGCCATGAAAGTTTAATATTTTATACAAAAACATCTAAAGCTCCACATACACAGTTGTCTCCTGCTCCATTCATGTGAGAAACGTCCTCGTCTGCAGATCTACTTCACAAACGAATCTCGTCAATAACCGTGAATCTCGTCCTTCAAACTCCGCTGCATTGATTGCTGCTCAAGATGAAAATGATTTGCTCTAATTAAGTTTTGACTGTGGTTATCATTTTAAAGCTGAAGCAGCATATTCTCAGCCCTGCGTATTGTTTGCTCTACATTTGTCAGTGTGGTGACTGCAGACTCGACAGAAACCTGTTAAATTTGATTTGAACAGATTTGTGTTCTTGCAGTGAGACAAACCACAGCTGAATTAACACACATTTTAACAGCCGCTGTGAGTTGTGAGACTCGGATGTGGAGTGATCTGAATTAGTCTGAGGTTTGACGGGACTCACTGTTCACGGAGGAAAGGCTGGGCTGTATTAAATTATTAACTTTTATATTTCTCTGTCTCTCAAGTCATAAAATATGCTCACATTAAACCGTCAGGAAAAGGGCAGATCCCTCAACTAAAATTATAATAATGAACCTCTGACCTTTTATAAATAATCAGTGTGTCCCTTTTTTTTTATTTTATCATTAATATATGCATTAATGCAGGCTCCATTAAACTGTTGGTAATGTTGGGTCCATCTGTTACTGGGTCGGTTGAGATTTAATGTATTTACACTAAATAACAGACAGATCATCTTAACCGTCTATTAGAGCCAGTCAGTCCTGTTCCATGTGTCTGAAGGGGGGGGGGGGGGGGGGAGAGAAACTGCCTGCCTGTGTGGTTGCTGTTGTGAGAAGTACAACAGTTGTGTGGTACCTTTTGTTCGTTGACTCTCTGAGTCACGAATGTCCCCTCAGGGCGGATTTGCTCGGAAGTGTTCGTGTTTTATATTTTTAATTTAAACCGGTCATCACAGTCCCCTCTTCCCTTTTAATTTGAATTACAAATAAGTGACAGACCTACGGGTTAGCATTTGCAATGATTGTAGGAGATGACCTTTATTTTATGCTTTAACTTATTGATATAATACAATTTTTGTAAATTTGGCTCTTTTGACCTTTTGAAGGTTCTGAAAACCTTGTCATCTAAACTCTTGCTCATTAAATGATGGATTCTAAGTGACTGTTGTGGAGGTAGCAACCTTGCTTCCATGTTGTAGTATATGGAGGCGATGAATATATAACATTATTGCCCTGATTGACACCAGAAATATATTAAATGTTGGTAGTTTTAAACCAGGCACTTAATTCTAGTTATTTTTATGCTACTGGCTGGAAAACTGGATATTTTGGGTAATTATGTGACCTGCTACCCAACTGATGGAAATCTTCTCTCCTTTATAAGCTTAAGCTTTCTCCATTACTTTGAATATCTTGAGTGAGTTTTAGTTTTCTTTGCTGCATCTCAAACAATAACATAATGTCAGGGTTTGTAGAAAATCTGTTATTTCAGAGTAAGTTTTGAGAACTTGGCTGAAAAATGACTTGATGACTTAAGTTCTGTAATGTTGCATTTCCTGTCTGTTAGTATCAGATTTCCTTGGGGGGGGATTGAAATCAGCTTTTAGCAGCAGAAAAGACCTGATGCCTCAAGCTTTGTGTCAAATACATTTCACAGTGAGGAGGAATACTGTTTAGTTCTTGCTGCTGCCTGTGTAATAGTTTCTTCATGATATCTGTTTGTTTCAGGACTTTGTGAAATACAGATGAGGGAGGTTGTACCGACTTTCCTTCCTTTGGCTACTTTCTGTTAAAGTGGTTGAGTTTTGTTGTGTTACCTCCAGAGTTGTTACCAGATTAAGTTTACAGATAAGTTTGCTTTGAAAATGTCTGAGTCTGCAGGGCTGAACCATTTCCACATTGCTGATGAGTTATTTTTGGCAGCTTCTTGTGATTTACTGTTCTGCTCTCTTGCGTTGAATTACTTTTAAAATATGAAAAAGATGTGATATATTTCCCCCAATCAGCTCAACCCTCTATTACACATGACTAGGTTAGACTTATTATGCTGCCCTCATATGAACACCGCCCTTCGAAGTTGAAAATGGTGAAGTTTCCCTATACTGACATTTTTCTTCCATTGATCACAAACCTGCAGTTCTTCATCATTCCATGCACTCGTATCTAAAGTGTGTTTCCTCTCTCTCCCTGCAGCTTTCAGCTTGGACACAGAGCAGCCGGACTATGACCTGGACTCGGAGGATGAGGTGTTCCTCATCAAGCTGAAGAAGAAGATGGAGATCAGCTTCCTGCAGTTTGAGGAGATGATTGACAGGCTGGAAAAAGGCAGCGGACAGCAGGTGGGCAACTGTTTGAGTCTCCATCTTCACCCAAAAACATCTGGCTGGAAAGAAGGCTTAATAAAATACCTGTTTGACCAGTGCACGATGAGTCTGCACTGGTCTTTCTGGTATTTCCATTATGGTAGGACAATGATTAAACCCCCAATTTGTATCTTTTAGGCGGTGAGTCTTCCGGAGGCCAAACTGCTGCTGAAGGAGGACGACGAGCTCATCAAGGAGGTTTTCGACTACTGGAGCCGGAAGAGGAAAAACAGCAAGGCCAACTCGCTCATCCCCAACGTCAAGCAGGAGAGGCGAGACGGCTCCAGCACCAGTGACCCCTACGTGGCCTTCCGGCGGCGCACAGAGAAGATGCAAACTAGGAAGGTCGGTTGACGCAATGCTTTATCTCACTTACTACCATGCTGTGATTGGACGATTTCAAGATCCGTCCCCTGTGATAGTCTTCATTGAAACATCTGGAAAGTCTTACATTGTTTAACTGAGATGTAAATTGAGGACATCTAGACTTCATTTATTCTTTTGCTTATTTGATAATTGTCAGGTAGAGTTTGAATTTACATATCCATGTAATTGCTGTCACGCAAACTTTAGGTGTTATTCTGAAGATAGATTAGACGCTTGTCGGTTCCATTTCTGATCAACAACCTAAGTCCTTGTTTTCCAATGAGGCTGCTGTTTACCATAAATGAAAATGTATTTTCTGTTTCATTTTGCTCTTAAAGTAAATAAATATTAAGTGTGAGATGCAGTCTGCTTTTAAATCGATCTGTTTGTTTGATAAACAAGCCGAGCTACTTTGTGTAATGGTGTTTGTGGCAGAGGCAAGTTTTAATATGGAAAGAAGCTACGAGACTTGAGGCCTGTCGATATATAAACTTTTAATTGATAAAAGAAGTCAGAGAAACGCTGAACCTCATGAGATTAAAATAGATTTTTACATCACCTCTGCCCCTTTTCTTATTTTTGTGATTTGACACTTTCCTCCCAACATCTTGTAAATGATGTACGCCACCAAGTGGTAATTTTATGAATTTGTAATAATCTTGATAACTTGTTTGCCTTTGTCATGGATTTAAATCTTTACATTTTTCTGAACATAAGTCGACTTGTAGTAAAGTTGTAACTAATGTTTATAAAACTGGTTCATTTTCTTGACCAATTCTTTTTTTAAAGCTTAAATTGTGTTTTAGTCTATAGCCCAAGTGATTTTAACGTTTCCTTCTCTTGAACTTTCAGAATCGTAAGAATGACGAGGCGTCGTATGAGAAGATGCTGAAGTTACGCAGGGATCTTAGTCGAGCCGTCACCATCCTGGAAATGATCAAGAGGAGGGAGAAGAGCAAGAGGGAGCTGCTGCACCTCACTCTGGAGATCTTCGAGAAGAGGTGAGGCTCTTGCATTTAGTACAGAAATAAAGTTGGTCCAGTTCTAAAGAGTTTCATTGAAGTAAAGGGGACCAGACTGACCACTGTGCCAAATCAAGTGGTTTGATCTGTCCAAGACTCTGATTGGCTAATCCTTTGTCCCCTGTCTTCTCCAGAAACGTCATGTCGGACTACAGTGGTGAGGTGATGGCAGAAGTTCTGGCTGAACGTGCGCTGGTGAGGCCGCAGATCATTCCTCTGGTCCCTCTCACCAACCAGTACAGACACCAGGACCACATGGACCTTAAGGACTACAAGTCCAAGGTGAGGCCCACTGTTCCATTCATGAGTCTGGATCCTTCATGGAAGCTGGGAAAAGAAGAGGGTACTGTGTGTTTGCCCCTGGGCAGCAGTGTCTCATGACTCATCTCTTGTTTCCCCTGTAGCCCGAGAAGATGGAAGCTCCCCGGCAGAAGAGGAAATATGAGAAGAAGCAGAAGGCTCTGCCTCTGTCGTCGGGCACCCCCCACCACCCTGGTCCTGTCGTCTTCAACGCCAAGGACCTCAACCAGTATGACTTCCCCAGTTCAGACGACGAGACATTCTCCCAGGTACACACGCTTCAAAACAAACATCACAGCCAGTCAGAGAAAGTTTGTGGGAGCTGTTTAACTTTCTCTGTCTTTTCTGCACTTTGTCTTAATAAACCCATGAGAGTGTGGGACATGTAGTCAAACCAGAATCTCTTGCTTCAGCTTTAATTAATAGTGTTCTGCTTGTGACCTCTGACTGACCTCTGTGTCCACAGCTGCACTCAGGCTCTTCGGAGGCAGAGGAGGAGAACGACCCAGACGGTGGCTACGCCTTTCGCAGGAAAGCAGGCTGCCAGTACCACGCTGTAAGTGACATAATCTTTACATCTCCAGAGTGTAAAATGAGAAGCTCCTCAGAGGTTCATGTGTTGTAGTTAATGAAGTTAATCATCACCAGACCGTGGGGATAATGAAACTCTGATCCTTAAGGTCGATGTGAATGTCCACAACGTAAAGTTAAAGTAAAACTCTGCTCCGCCAAACGAGCTCCCTGCTGGTAGTTGAAGGTCACAGGGCAAATTTAATGATCTTTTCCTTTTGGTTAAAAGAGAACAATTAACCTTGTTGAGTTATTATGATTTACTGCCCTGTTAAACGTGAACCTAATAGATAATTAACACGTTTAAATGCAGAGTGGCTCAAATAAAGTTTGCAGCAGTTATACAAAAGCATTTCTCAGTTATTTTTGTAGCAGAGGACAGACGTGCACATTTCTAAGATTCTAGTATTTTTCTGTGTTTCATAAATACACCAAGGAAACACTTGAAAGCAAAGATGTCTGCCGCAAATGTCTGAGGCATTGATCCATGCGTTCTCTCTCTCCAGGCTCGTCAGGACCGTGTGGGCAGCTGGCCGTGGTGTGATCGCTGGGAGGGCGGTTTGGGTGAAGCTCGCTTTCGCTACAGTCTCACTACACTCACCGTGCCGCGGCGCTGCCTGGGCATGGCACGCCGGCGCCAGGGACGAGGCGGCAGGTCAGTTCACCTCCATCCAGCAGATAGGATTTTATAGTGCTCTTTCAGTGAGATATCAGACTACACAATTTACTGTCTAAACATGTTTATTCTTGCATCATATTGTCCTTTTCTCATTGATTAACTGGTAGATTACTTGATTTTGGAAATGATTGATTGGTTGTGAAACTTGTTCTCACTCTGTTAATCTTAAGTGATGTGGTAGTGTCACAGCAGAATATCTGACCTGCTCCTCTTCTCCTCAGGGTGTTGCTGGACAGGGCGCACACGGGCTATGACAACATTTTCCACGGCCTGGATCCAGAAATGCTCGACCTGCCTCTCCCCCCGTCTCCCCCTCCTCCCACAGCTACGTCACGCCCGTCAGCCACCGACAAGTTCGCCAGTACCTCAGAAACAAATACCTCAGACAGAAGTTCCTCCTCCATCAACTCCTCTCTTTCCTCGTCCTCCCCCTCTTCCACGGACCTCAGTCAGATACTGTTGAATATAAAGACGTGTCGATGGAGGCACTTTAGACCACGGACACTACCACTACACGAGCTGGATAACGCCCACCCCCTGTTCAGGAGGTTGAGTCGAGGCTTGAAGCGCCCAGGCTCTGCCTCCGCAGCTGGGGGACAGCCCTTTGGTTCTCAACGCCTGGCAAGGGTGGTCCCTGCTCCCTCACCCATTGCTGGTAAGAGGCTTGGCTGCCTTCAGACTGCCTTCAAATTGTGGTTTACCTGTTCTGCACTCATGGCAGCTTGAGGTTGCAGACCCACGACCTCTGCTGTGAAATCGGGCGACTTTATTATGAAAACATTTCATCGGAAGAAGTATATTTATATATTCACAAACCAGTTCCTCCTCTACAATGACGGTGAATAAAAATTTGTGCTGAGAAACATCTTGTAATTCATGAAATTATTAAGTAACTTGGTGGAAGGGTGAGATATGGGCAAAAGCACAACACATTAGCTTTTGGAGTGGATTAGATTTAGGGGACAGATCCAAAATATATTTTTTTACTCTAAGGGCAAAGTTACACACCCAAATGTGACAGATTATAACTCACTAAAGTAGAACCTCACACGAGGTCCAGCTGTGGATTTGCTTCACCACAGGAAGCCAATGCTTTATTGGCCTCTTGCCATCACAGATTGGAGGTGAACAGGAGGCGAAAGTTTGCCACTGCTACTTTTACTTATGCTTGATTATCAGAACTTTATGAGAGAAGGTATTTATGAAAAAGACATGTCATATTTATGAACTAGTTTGTTCTTTTTACTTCCATTTGTTTGTCGGGAGTGTTTAATCCCAGTTGTCTGCTCCGTCCTCCAGCTGCGTTGAGAGAGAGTTGATGTTTGGCGTCACTTTGCATTCATACTGCATCACCTCCCACCTCCCACCCCACCCAGTCCATAAGGTGTCAATTAAAACTGGGTTTGATGAATTCATGAGATGCGCAGGATTTTGTCAGGGTGTGTGGACAAAGGTGTGGAGCGTTGAATGCAAACTGAAGGCCACATGTCCCCGGTGGCGTTACAGCGAGGGCAGTCGGGCGGGGGGGGGGGGGGGGGGGGGTGACTACAAGCAGCTTACGAGAGTTGGGCTTGTTTTGATGAGCATGAAAAACTATCTGAGCAGAGTGACTACAGGCAGTGGTTGAATCTACAGAGAGAAGTTGTTAAAGAAGGTTTAAAGCAGTATTTTGATTAAATAAAATTAGCATGAAGTCTCAGTGGAAGCGGTTCCAGAGGAGGAGGTGTGACTTTGAGATGCAGAGTGATGAATCCTGTTTCCTGTGAAGTGTGGAGCTGACTGGCTCACGTGATTAATAAGTGAATCAATACTGCACTGAGGTGTACAGCCACGTGATACTTTGCAATCTGTGAGTTGGACTTTTTAATCATTAGAAAGCCAGTGAAGAAAGATTTAGGATTATATTTACAGGTTCAATTGTTGTGGATGCAGATGAGACCACGTGTCAGCTTTTTACAAAATGCAGGCAAGAAGGTGCAGGAGAGAAATCAGGTTGGACCAGATAATTGGAGCTCGTGTTTATTGGAGGATCAGATTTCTTTCATACGCAGCCTCATATCTGTAAACCAGGGCTGGAATATCAAGTGTACGACAAAAGCCAACTGAAGGAAGCTTGCCAACTTGCTCTTAATAGTAGGTCATAGTACATGTGGAAAGTTTGATGAAACACCAGTCTCTCTGTGAAACCAGACACTGATTCAGTCTCATGTTCTGACGCAGCATCGTAAAGGCCTCTGATCCTGATGAAAACACTGCATTGGGTATCGATGTCTTGATCTGATGCCACATATTTTAAATGTTGGTAGTAGTACTGTAGTAAAAGTTTTCTTGAGCGGTGAGGAAGTGATTTTCAGTAGCGTTAGCCCGAGCTAGCTAAAATGTCGTGTTGCCAATTACAGCACCAGCAATACAACAATGACAACAATCCTCACTTCCATCCAGCTTACAACTGTGAAAATGTTAGGTGTTTTTCTTTATGCACTGGTATCAGATCAGTTCTTGGTATCAGCCAAAAAGTCCAGGTATCCTTTCAAGAGAGGAAAATGGTCTCTAGCATTGTTCATACCCTTTTAATAGAAACTCTTGACTGTGACAGTTTTTCCCCGTCATTGTGGGCAGTGTGTGTCACAGTAGGTCATCTAGAACTTGAGTTGTACTTTTACCAGTAAGAATGAGTTCTTCAGTGGTTAAGTTCCAGTTATTCCTCATCAGGATCTACAGTATTAACTCCAACACAACAGTGAAAAGACCTTTCTGCATCTGAGTCATTTAGTGTTTTACAACACTTCCCTGAGTGGGATAGTGAACTCTATGAATTACCATTTGCCACCAAGAACCTCGAAGGTTTGGTCAGAATCAGAACAGTTAACGATACAAATATTAGTACATACTTTGTACTGTTGAAATCTGAGTGTTGAGGTTGTGTAGGAAAGACAAATGAAGAGGGAAACTGAGAATTCAAACGGCTTCATGAATCAGTGATGAGTGGTTTTGTTTTGTAGAGTAAAATTTTGCAATTGAAGCCACTGAAATTGTGCGTGGGGGGGGGTCCTGTCTATTGTGACAATTTTTTTTTAGAATCCATTGCCAACAAAACATGTCTGTCAAATGTGTTTAAAGAAAGATCTCCTGCATCTTCCTTTTCCATGAGAACATTATTTAACAGAGCTGGATCGTTCTGTGTGAATCTTCTTGGAGTATTTCATTTCCACAGACAGAGAAAACCCTGTTAAATGATGATGTGAGTCTCCAGATTTGTAACGAACCCTTTGTCCCTCTCAGCTCTCACAGCCGAACAGTACCAGCAGCATCAGGAGCAGCTGGCCCTGATGCAGAAACAGCAGCTGGAGCAGATCCAGCTGCAGCAGAAAGCCATCAGCACCAACACTGCCAACAGCACACTGGTCAGTACTCTGTGTTGTCGAGCGGCAGGCGGTCGTGGTCACGTCTTACTCTGTCGTTTCCTCTCTAACCTCCATCTTCTCCTGTTCTCTCCTCACAGGGCTTAGCGAACACGTTGGACCAGGCCAGCGCTCAGTTCGCCGCCTCGGCCCTCGTCACCGCCGACCAAGTGCTGGCCCTGAAAACCAAGGAGGAGCTGGGCCCGGGAGGCGGAGTCAACGGCGTCCTCTCCCCCTCAGGTACCACATCTATAAGAACAACTTCAGGGTCATGAAAACTAAAAGCCCTCCAGTTTTAAAGTGCACTCCACCCAAGTGGAGCCCAACAGGGACGATAAACAGACAAAGCAAACAATGAGGGTGAGGTAATTACCGTCTGAAACCCACAATGGAGTCACAGTGAAGGAGCAGATAAAAGTAGACGGAACACAACCTGCAGCGCTCTCTTCCCCCCCCCCCACCCCCCGTGTCAGGCTGCAGACAATCGAGATAAGTGAGAAAACAGAATCTAATTCTAGATCCTTCTGCAGATGTGTCAGCGCTGATCCGTCCTTCACAGATAACAGGAGCGAAAACCAAAACTCAGACTATCAGCAGCGGGTAAATCTTTATTGGAGCGGAGGAATAAATCTCATGAGTGACCTCACAGGGTCCTCACCTCGCAGCAGAACTATGAAACAAGGTTTTACAGTCGAGTGTAGAGTTGTTATGACAGGATTTATCTCTTGGTGTGAAGGATACTAAGGAATCATCCTTCACACTGAATCAAGCTGCTGGGAAACTTTCTATTCACTTCAATGGTTTATTATGAATTTGAACAGTTTTTACATCACAGAGCAGATTCTGTTCTGAGTTTCAATATAAATACATCCAGGATTTTTCCTTTTAAGAATAATTCTAACTCCCTCCCACTTTTTCCTCCTCCCCACTCCCTTGTCCTCCCCCACCTCCTCCCCCTCTCTCGACCCCTCAGGTGTCTACAAGGGCTTGCACCTCTCGAGCACAGTGTCCCCATCCCCCGCCGCCCCAGCTCCTCCCACCACCTCCTCGACGCCTGCCCTGCTCCACCCTTGCACCACCACCAGCTCCACCTCCACCACCAGTAACAACAACGGCACCGCCCACCCCCCCACCTCCAACACCGCCACCACTCAGGTCCTGCTGGGAAACAACAGCCTCCGTCTGGGTGCTCCCACCGGGAAGCGTGTCCACGCAGTGCGGACACTGAGCACCACCATGTCCACATCCGCCTTAAAGTTCACCCACGCAACCGGCAACTGTCAGAAACCCAAGGTCACCACGGCCTCGGCCTCGCCGCTGGACATAGTGCCCAGGTGAGGACATCAATAATAACACATAACTGCATTTAATAACTCAAGTGAGGCTCCATCAGCCAAAGTCAAAAGACTAAAGATGATGATACTTTATTTAGTTGTGTCAGAAGAGAAACCTTGAGTTTAAACCATAGACTCTAAATAAAGGGTAAATTAGCAGGAAATACTTGACTATATAAAAACACTTACTTGAAGTAAAATGTACATTTATGAAAGTGCTTTGAATGCAAACCTTTGGCTGTGTCTCACTGTCCTCGTGGTGTCTTTGTCGTCCTCAGGGAGAATCATGAACAGGACAAGCCAGCACTGAACAGTCTATCAGAGAACACAGTGGCCATGGAGGTGACGTAGCCTCTCGCTCGCTGCACGAGAGGAAGAGCCACTCCTTTGTGTTATTGTTTTTTTGTTTTTGTTTTTTTTGGTGCTATGCATCATTTGTAAGAGTCATGAATGCAATGAGCAAGGCTGGATTTCCATGGCAACGGTTTTGGGACTTAATTGCAATGCTCATCTCGTACAAAAAAATCATTTCTCCCTGCCCCCCCCTCCCCCCCCAATTTCCTTATTTGTTACTGTTAATAAGAGATCGTCTGTAAATTCTTAATATGGCAATTATATGTACAGTACTGCATATTTGTAATATCCCCCTCCCCCCCCACACACACACACACCCTGCCCCCCCACCCTCCCTCCCTGTTCTTGTATATAACATTACTTGAATACAGAAATTGTTCATTTGTGATGTTTTGCACTCGAGATATAAAAAGAAAAAAAGACAAATCTAAATTAAAAAAAGAGAAAACGACAAACTGGTGCGAGTGTGAACGTTGTGCCACAGAAACGGAACCTGATCTATTTATTGTGCCGTGTTTACAAAAAGGGTTTTTTTGTTTTTCTTTCCTCCAAACCTTTATTTTTTTTATACACTGTACCCCCCCCCCCCCCCCCTTTTCGACCGGTTCCCCGTTCTGTCGTCAGTGTTCAGCTCGATTTAAACAACTCTTGTCTTTTTGTTCTATTCTTTTTTTTTTGGGGATGTTGTGAACATGGCCACGAGTTCGCCCGTCTCTATTCCCCCCCCCCACATTGACTCCAGGGGGCGCTCTCACCCAGATTGTGGCGCGGGGCAGAGACGGGTGTGACGTTGTTTGTTGTCAGTTTGTCGTTGGGTTGATCAGTTTCCACTGAGCTCTTCCATACGTATATTATTCCTGAGACAAGTAACAAAACAATGGGGATGAAGATTCTGTCCCAGAAGCCTTTGCTGCTTCTGACTCATCTAAGCACTAAATGATTTGTTTATTTTTAGGAATTGATTTCAATGCTGCTTTTGTATGATTTGATCATCTGGTTGGAACCAGGTGAATTTATTTCCCTTTTTTGTTTTCTCACAAAGATAACACCCCCCCCCCACCACCACCACCACCTCCTCCCCTTATTTTTTAGAATATTTTTGTACCATTTTTTTAATTTAAATTTTCCTCTCACAGAAAACTTCATTCTTTTGTTACTTGTTGATCTAAAAAAATCAAAAAAAACAATAAGGGAGTTTAAAAGATGCAGTAACTGACATTTATATCATTCCAGCTTCTACATAATAAGGAAGACGACGTGTATTAATTGAAGAAAAAAAATGAATAAAATAAACGTTTTCTCTACTTTTTAAAAACTCCAGAAGGCTGAAGAAGCCATGAACTACAAGTTATCGGGTGCCTTCATTTGGGAAATAAAGAAAAAACCTCAAAACAAAAAGATAAATCTCTCTTCTGTGAAGAGTTCGGTACTGAACAAGGCTTCTTGTAGTTTGTCTTTGTCTGTACCACAGATCCCAGTGCCCATTCCAGTGGCCCAGCTGATTCATGAGTTTTATTTTTATGGTCTCTTCCACCACACACACACACACACACACACACTCTCTCTCTCATGGGAAAGACTAAGAATCCTCTTGAATTGTCACAAAATGAAATAAAAATCCAGGGCATTATGTGTTTGGATCTTCACGTCTCATTTTTTGTCGTCTTTGTCCTTCGGTGTATCATCTGTGTGTGTGTGTGTCCTTGTATCTGTGAGGAATGTTCTGAGCCTACAGCCTACAAGGTGGAGGTACAGACATGTCTGGTGGGAAATGACCTCTGCCACAGCTTTTGTGTGTGTGTCTGTCATCTGGAGCTTTTACTGCGTCTCCTGTTTGTGTAGGAACATGCAGAATCAGTTATAAAGGCCTCGTACCTCATTGGTGGGGAAAGGAACATTCAGTGTGGATGAGTCCAGTGACTTTGACTCTAAAGAACCAAAACAAACCAAATTTCATTATTTAATCTCTAAATATTTTCAAAAACATGTTGACTTTATAGAAAAATACACCTCACAGCTGTTTATAACTCTTTTATGACTCATTACAGTTTGATAAACAGATGCGTCATGTTTTAACAATATAGACGAGCAGTATTTGTATTTCCTGACGTGAGACTCAGATCAGCTCGTCCGCTGTGGAAACCATGAGACAGATTTACCAGAGAACTTGTTGTACAGACTTTGTGAGTCAGGAGAGAAGCTCCTAAACTTTGGTGTGTAACCGAAAACCAGAGCAACCTGCAGCTGAGTGATTTGAATCAGGTCATCGATGAATCCAGCGTGTTCCTGCCTCTCGCTGTGTGAGCTGCTGCTGCTGCTCAGTAACGTCTGATGCTTTGGGCAAAGTTAATTTCTTTAGAATCCAATCAGAGCTGCAGAGAAGCCTCGGTGTCTTCATGTGCTCTGACTTCATCTCCCACTCACCTTGTTGTACCTTCGTCTGCAGTCGCTGCCTCCAGGTACCAGGGGGCGCCGTGGTGAGCAGCCAGCACACACTCATTAAAGACCGATGAGTCAGGGGGCCAACTGGGACGACCAAGGTTGTCTGGTTTCTGAGCCCACTCAGTCTGGAGCGTCTCACTTTGTTCTCCGGTGTGAAAGTCTTCATTGTTTCTCCAGTGATGTTTCACTCAGGGTCTGAAATATGAAGAAACTAAGTCTTCAATACGATTACCTCAGTCTTATTTATGTTTACATTAATTTCCTATTTAAAATTAGTTTTCTTTTACAGGGAAAAGTTTAGGTGGCAGAGGTTTTTGTTCTCTGTGTTGTGGTTCTTATGTTCTGGACATTTTCTGGAGATCATCTTTCACACATGAAGAACACAGCTGCAGGTTGTTCAGGTCGGAGTCCAGAGCTCTCAGGTCTCTGCTGGAGTCTGTAGAGCAGCTGGAGTCAGGACACGATGTTTAAATCCTGCTGCAGAAATAACGTCTCCGAAGAGCTCTTTCATCTTATCGTCTTTCTAAGTTAACATCTTCATCATCTCCATGTTTGACTCCTCTTCCTCATCATGTTCATTTCAGCTTGACCTGACTGGGACCTTCCACCTGCTCCTTGTTTCCTGCTTCTCCACACGAGGGAACATTCTGCCCCTTCCCATCATTGCTGGTGTTACTCTCTTTAATCTGGTGGACGAGTTGTAACCGAGTTGTCGAGTCACTGCGACCAGAACAAAACTCAATTATGAGGTTTTTTTGATGGTGTTTGCAGAAATCCCCCAGAAAGCAGCGCTGCCATGAGAGAATCCTGATTCCACAGCCGCCCACGTGCTCCACTTCTGTGGATCTCATATTGTACAGGTCGTCCCCCCCCCCCCCCCCCCCTCCCCCGGAGGGAAGCAGGAGGGAGGTTACTGATGAGAAGATGAGAAGAGAGGTTTTTAATTCAAACTGGAGAGACATGAATAGTGAGGTGTGTGTGTCAGAGCTGATGATGCTTTTACTTTTATCTGATTGTCTTATTTCTCTGCTGCACACAAACACACACTGTCTATAAATCAGGTCTGACACAGTAACTATGTCGTACTAATGTTAGTGATGATGATGATGATGATGAAGATACCTCAGTGATCAGTGCAGGAAAGTTTCAGGATCATGAAGTTCAACCTGTTCAACCTGAAACCAGCAGCTTGGGTTAAACGACCTTGACGGTTCCTGGAAACCAGAGAGAACGTTTCCTCTTCCATTTCCCTGAGGACCAGTTACAAAGACACGTGACGTGAGTGACGTGCTCAGAGACACTTTGACGTCGAACCAGCAGAACCAGCAGAACCAGCAGCTTCCTGTGGCTGAGGCTGAGACGCTCTGGTTTGTTCTGTTCAAGATGCTCTGGAGACAAACCGCAAGGATCTGTTAATATCTGGTTCCCCCTAGCGGCCAAACTGTGTTTCTCATGTGCAGCACGTGAAGAAGTTTACATTTAAAGTAGTTTTATTTTGAAATTAAACTAAAATAAGAGCATTTGGAAGTAACAGCTAAACCATCTTTAACTTCATGCATCTATAAATGAGCCCTGTTTAATAAACACACAATCTGAATAAATACTTACATTTTTAAAAGCTTTATTTACAATTTAATGTATATTATGAATAACTCGTCTGAGATGTTGATCTTTGGAGATCAGACGTACAGACTCCAGATTTAGATCGAACAACTATCAGGCCTCAGTTGTGACCTTTGACCTTTGACCTGAAGCTGACAGTTAAGTCTTTCATTGAGCTGCACTCAGGTTTAATGACGAGGCCTGTGTGCAGAAGGAACATCTCACACATGTAAAACACTTACAAACACGTTCCTCTGTGATCCGAGCTGAAGCCGGCGGACCTGAAATGAGGAGACCCGGTCGCTGTTGATCCAATTTGACCTTTATTTGCTCAGGGTGGAGGAACGTGTCCTGTGTGTCTCTGGAACTCGGCGCTCACACTGACGCGTCCTGTTGCAGAACAGCCACGAGTGTGGTTTGTTAAATGTGGAGCAAACACAGCCAAATATTTAGAGGCGAGACGAAAAAACTTCTAACTTCAAAGACGTTGCTCAGGAAGCTTCAACCTTTTTGAACCCGTTTCTGGAATGTGGGAGGTTGAATTGGAAAAATAAAAATCATAACAGTCTTTACATCTGTGGCTCAGTGAACTTGTTTGTCAGCAGAATAACCTGAAAACTACAAAAACTCTTTTATTGAAACTTGGTGGAAGGATGAGATTAAAAAAAAAAAATCTGGAATATGTAAATAATATCAATGATAGAATTTAAAGGGACATTCTAAATTAGTGTGTTTTCACTGAACTGAAGAATAAGGAAAAGTAAAACCAGAGCAGTCACAGTTTTATTCACCTGTTGGTTTATTTCACTGGGTTCAGACATCTTCTGATAATCTCTAAGAACAAATCAAAACCTCAGTGACTCAACTTGACCCTTAAAACTCTTTGAATTTCAAAATCTAAATATTACTTTACATAAAATGTGATATATACGTTCAAATGGCAGATTCTGCTGTTCACAGTGGGATGTGTGGAAATCAAAGGTCAGAAAGATGCTCATCACCAACGATACATTCAAACAACCACAGGATCTGAAGGCCTGGGTCACACATAGAAAACCATCACATTATAATAACTGAAAATCAAAAGTAGAAAAACATCTGAAACCACTGGAAATAAAGTGAAAACATGAAAAATGTATAAACTCCTCTGTGAGGTTTTCTTGTTTATGATCAAAGAAAAACAACCATAGTGATTTAACATCATCAGGATCATGCACTGTCACTATGAACATCTGGATTTGTGGATCTATGGAACTTACAGTAAACATCAACTCACTATATCCCTTTAATGATTCTTTCTGTTTCACACATTTTAATCGTTTACAGTGTAAATTAACATTCTACAATCGCACAAAGTCGGTTCTTGGTTCAAGAACTCCGTCAGTTTATGAACGATAAAAATCTCAGATGAGATATTTGACGATAACATCTGGATTTGTCTCATAGATTCTACACGACGGCTCCTCAAAGTGAAGCCAAGTCATCTGGATCGCCTCCTGGTGGCCGGCTACGGTAAAAGTCGTACAACTGATGGCTACAACAAGTTGTTCCTCTTCAGTCCACCAGGTGGCGGTGATGCAGCTGCTCCAGTGTCCTGGGAGTCTTGGCTTCACTTTTACGAAGTGAAAACCAGCGGATCAGCCATCTTTGTTTATAGTCGATGATTTTCCGACATTTAAAATTACGCTATTTAGAGAATTAAAAAAAAAGGAGCAGGTGATGGAGTGAAACCAGTGAACGGACACGTTTGATAAAGTTCTTGAAAGACGTCGACTGAATGAAGTGGAATAAACGAGACAAAAAGTTCAAAGTGCTGAAGTCACGTTCCTGTCGTGGGGGGGGGGGCGGCTCAGCCTCAGATCCGGTTGAACATCATCCCGGTGTTCAGTTTCAGGAAGAAGGACTTCAGCTTGCACAGCCGGCACCTCTTCTTCTTCTTCTTCTTCTTGCTGCTGCTCTTCCCTTTCTTGTAAACCCCCTGATACTTCCCCTCCTCTTCCTCCTCTTCGTCCACCCAGGGCACCCAGGCGCCGTCGTGCTGACTGGGGTTTGCTCGAGGGTCGTCGGGCGGGAAGTAAACCGGCACGGCCGTCTGGTTGTAGTGGGCGAGCCGAGCCAGCAGCTGTTGGACCACATCTGGCCTCTGGTCCGCCACGTCCTGCCGCTCGTACGGGTCGCCGCTGATGTTGAACAGCCAGATGTTTTTGTGGGTGGAGGATTTGTGGAGGGACGGGAAGGTGCGTTCGAGGTTCCACCAGCGACCAGGGAGGCTGGGGAGAACCTGAGGAGGAGAACCGGGTTGAAACAGAAGAATAAAAGAATCCTGTCCTATCGACACATTAAAGAATCAAATCTCCTGGATCTGCCCGATAATCAGAAATGTAAATCTGTTGACTAGTTTTAACGTAATCCTGCTGCCTAACACAAATAACTGAGTAACACAACTGAAAACACAACCTCCTGATTATAAACCTGTCAGATACCTGAGGCGGAACCCAGTCTCCGTGACCCGGGTCTCCCGTCAGCAGCTTCCAGTCTCCGACCCTGATGGCAGCCTGGACCGACGAGTCCCACACGGTCTGTGAGGGCTCCGGGTTGAGCTGGAGCGTTGTGTGGGACGTGGGCGGGGACGTCCCAGGCTGGGACTCATTCAGGTGCTGGGACACCGTCCTCCTGGACTTGGACTTAAAATGTAACTTGAGCTGAGTCTTGGATTTTGTCTGAAATGAACCCGAGTTCTGCTTCTGGGATGTGGTCCGTCTGGACTTCAGTGTTAAAGGAGACTGGACCCGAGGCTGAGACTTGGGGTCAGATGTTCCTGATGCAGGTGGAAGACGAGCGGAGCGGGACTTGAACCTGTGATCGGACTGATGCTGAGCGTAGTCTTTGGTCGGAGGTTTAGGTTTCTTTTTTGGGACCGGTTTAACTTTCAGTTTGGACTTTGGTTTCTTTGTGCTTTTGAGCCTGAACGCTGACTTCTGCTTCGGTTTCATCTTCAGAATCTTCTTCTTCTTCTTCTTCTTCTTCTTCTTTGGCTTCTTGAATGTCCGAGCTTTCGATGAACCTCCTGAAGAATCAGAGGAAACACAAATGAGACAAAGAGAAATCCCTTCATTGGCTCTATCTTCCATTCATCCCTCCTTTATACTGTCCAGCTCTTTTGGTACCGTGTCAGTTACCTGAGTCTCCGTCGGTGTCGTCGTCCCACTTCATGGTTTGAGCCGGCGCTCTGTGCAGGGGGTCGATGTTGTGAAGGATCTCCTGCCGAGGCGACTCCTTCCCCTCACTGATGGTCGACCACACGTCGAAACCGTCCAGGCCTCGACTCTGAGAACGAGACGTGAACATTGTTCGGGTCAGACTCGAACTACAGGAGCCTCCTCTGGGATTATTCAGATTTGTGTAACTACGACAGTCGGGCTCATCTGCGTTTGAACATCGAGCCAACAAAGCTTTTTGGAAGCTGCAGTGATTTGCCAATGAAATAAAACACAAAGTGCAGATTTCACAAAAGGTCAAGAGCAGATTTATCGGTTTTACAGTAGCACTGTAACCTGAAGTTTAAAAGACTGAATCTATGTGAAGAAAAAGTAGAGCCAAAGTATCTCTATTGCCCCCTAGTGGTGGGCTCCAGTAGTCCTCATCCAAGCTGCCTCCTCCATGTTAATGGATGGGACATGGACCAAACTAAAGGGGTTCATATCTGGGATATTTTGGCTTCCTGTTTGGCTCGTGACAGGAAGTGTAACATCGTCCATCTTTCTTTACAGCCTCGGGTTTTACAACTCAATAAAATAGTCAACAGCTTCAGATCTTTATCTCCATCAGCCGTCACTGCTGAGGTCGGCTTGTCAACATCTGGGACTTCAAACTGTGAAAGCGCTGAGACGGTAAAAAAAAGAAATGCAGCAAAGATCCAACACAAACACGTTGTTATCAGGTTGTGTTGAGCTTCACTGACCTGGCTGATGTTTCCTCCAGCCAGACCCACCAGGGTGGGGAACCAGTCGGTGATGTGGAGCAGAGCTTTGGAGACTCGTCTTCTGCGTCTCAGCAGAGGACTGTGCACGAAGGCCACGCCGCGGACCCCCCCCCTCCCAGTACGTGCCCTGAAGACACAAATACAAACATTTATCTCTAAATAATTCAAACTGTGGCTCAAACCCAGTCGTGACTGTGAAGTTACCTTGCGGCCCCTCAGTGGCCAGTTGCTGCCTCCGGTGAACGGCTGGGCCCCGTTGTCCGTGGAGTAGATGATGACGCTGTTCTTGTAGTAGCCGTACTTCCTGAGGGCGTAGGTGAGGTTCCGGACCGACTCGTCCACCGTGGACACCATGGCGGCGTATTTCCTCCTGGCCACGTCGGCCATGTCCCTGTAGGGGTAGATGTAGGACTTCGGAGGCTGGAGGGGGGTGTGGACGGCCTGGAGGGAAACAGTCATCCCTCAATAACATTTTTCAAGACCCCAGGATCGTTTTAAAGGAAAATTAACTTTTCCTAGCTTCTCATTTCCCAGAATGCCCCTGCACTCACTCCCCCCCCCCCCCCCCCGAAACACGAGTAAATCAAACACAACAGCTCTTTGTTTTTCGTCTCCTCGCGATGACATCATCTACATTTTCTCCATATTCTCTTTACCCCCCCTCAAGATCCCAAACTTCTAATCAAACGCACTCAGCTGCCATAAAAACAAAACCCATAATAAACAGCCCTCTCTCTCTCTTGTGAGGTGAAACACTTCTGGCATCAGGTTACATTTTCTGTGAGGCGTGTTTTTAATGAGAAAGGTTCTGGTTCAGATGAGCCAGTTTCTAAATAAGTTCCTGAGGCTTGTCGTCAAACAAATAAACTTTAACATGGATTCTGTGTTTTTCCAACTTCTGCAACTTCTCAGAATCCAGTTACAAACTGACGCAGCTTCGAAACACATCAGCCTGAATCATGTTTGACCTATTTTCTGAATCTAATAGAAAATAATAAAATATGTCATTGTATAATTTGAGAAAGTAGTGGAGACTGTATAAATCCAGGCGTTCCCGACATTATTCACAATAGCAGGAGGTCAATGTGACTTCCCATCTAATCAGTGAACATTTGATTCTGATAGAAATTGAAGAAATTCACTAGAGGCTTGTTTTACGAGCCCAACGTGACCTCGACCTTTAACCACCAAAATCTAACCAGTTCCTCTTCGGGTCCAAATTAATGTTTGTCTTCTAAGTATGAAGTTATTACATTTCTGATCCAATCAAACGTCGGTGTGATACCTGCAGGCTGAGCAGCAGGAAGAGCGGCCTGCCTGCCGGGTCGTGGTTCTCCAGGATCTTGCGGGCCCTCTGTGTGAACAGCGTGGTGGAGTACTTCCCCTCGTGGCCCCAGGCGACGCCCTCGTCCTCGTGGAGGTCGTAGCCGCACAGGCCCGGCCCGTCGCACGACCCGTAACTGGAGGCCCGGTGGAGACATGTGAGTTACTGTCAACAGTTTATTCACAATCAGAGAGTATTCACGCTCGTAAAGTACCTGTAGTAATCCACACTTCCTGTTAAAGAACCGAAGAAGCTGTCGAAACCCTTTCTGGTCGGCAGACACGCTTTCCTGGAGGAGAAGTGGAAGATGGAGGAAAGTGAGCGTCAGGTTTCCATCGTGTTGTTTTACAGCAGAACTTTACAGAAGTGTTAAAGGTTCCCTGTGGAGCTTCACAGTGAAATGTGTCCTTAGAAAAAGCAATGGATGCTTTATAGTCTTTTAATCTGCAACCTCTTTACGTTGGTGTTGGTTCGATAAAGCTTCTTCCTTCCTGGGTTTCTTGAAATCGTTTGCAGCTGCAGAACAGAACCGTGTCCTCGTGCTTACAAACAAACCAGTGGAGTCCTGCTCTGTGTCCAGAGTCAGTCCTGGATCCTGGTTTAAATCAGACCTGTGTTTCTGGGACTGATATTTACGAGTGTGTGTAATCTGCTGCAGGTCCAACTAAAAATCTGGATCCAGTGAATTTAAATCTGGTTTTATTGGGGAACTGTTGAGTCTTGGTGGAGGAATTTACTCGACTTACTGTCCTTCTACTTTTAAATATTTATCTCCTGTGTTTTCTTTACCTCATAAAGCAGCATTAGGTTCCTTGAAAGGTTCTGTAGAAATCCAAATATATAAGTTATTAAGTTATTAGCAGTATTACGGTGCTACTAGTAGCTGAACATGTAAAAAGAACAAACTGAATACTGTGGTTTAGCTCTTTCTCTTTATTACCTGCTATGTAACAGAGCTGCTTCATGGAGCTCTGCTTGTTTTGATTGGACTTTAACACTCGTGTGCTGGTTTCCTGACAGAATTATAATAAATGAGATTATTTATGATCATTGGAGTCTTTTGCTGGAGGTGCACATGAAGATATTTATTACTTGGCTGAGCTGCCACACGGCTGAGAAGGTATAGAGGTACCACATGTTCTGAGATTCTGGACACGCTGTTCTTTTTCTAACGCAGTGAGAGTTATCGATTCCTCTGGAGGTTCATGTGACACAGGAGGAACTTTTACTTTGTTATTCCTGTGTCACATAAACAGCAGAAGTTATCACCTGACGAGTAACATGTTTGTAAAAACATCTGCAGCTCCGGCAGGAAAAGTTCTGCATAGTTGCGCCATCCCAGCTGTGAGAGTGTGACAACAGGCTTCAAGACCCAGAATGAACCTGAGATGTGGACACACACACACACACACACACACACCCTCACCTTCCTGACATCAGATCAACACAACTCAGATTTTCTCTTTCCACTGTTCACACACACGTGTTCCTGTCGCTCTGTGTGTGAACATCCAAGTTCAACACCATGAACGTCTCTGAGGAGAGAGCGTCTGAACGTGTGCAGTTATCCACATGTTTGAACAATTACCCCCCCCCCCCCCACCACCACCCCCCCGTCATGTGTGGCCGCTCGGTTCGACTATAAATACTTTTGCCTTCACGTGTGGACACACAACTCATCAGACACACTCGTTTAGAGGATGACAACCTCAGTGTGAGGTTATTAATATTAAGTTTCAAATGTAAATAGCTGGAACTCCCAGGAATGTGTTGATTTATATTAAGTGTTTGAGTAAAGTAATAAATTATCAATGCAGATTATATGAATCCATGAGTAGCAGCGGCTCAGTCCTCACCTGTAGAAGCCCAGGTGCCACTTGCCGACCATGTGTGTGGTGTAGCCGGCCTCCCGGAGCCGCTCGGGCAGCGTGTCCATGCTGGAGGGCAGACAGCTGGGCTGGCTGGGCCTGATGATGGAGTGCTGCAGCCCCGTGTGGATCTGATACCTGAACAAAAGAGGACCGGTTAATGCTCAGCTGGGATCTACTGGTCCACTGCTCTCTGGTTGAAGGTCCCCAGTGTTCCCAGCAGGCCAGCAGAGAGTCGGTACCTGCCCGTGAGGAGCTGGCTGCGTGACGGCGTGCAGATGGGCTGGACGTAGTAGTTCTCCAGCGTCACTCCCTCCGCCGCCAGCTTGTCCAGAGTGGGCGTCTTGATGGTGGGGTTGTGGTAGCCGATGTCATTGAAGCCCTGTCACCGAGTCACAGACACATTCAGGAGGTCAGTGACATGCTTTATTGTTTATTATATTTACATCAACGTTTGGCTGATCCAGTGGTTTTCACTGGATAATTCTGAATATGTCCTTTATGTGCAGGAGCTGATTTCAACTCTGCAGCTTTATATCAGTGACCAGGAGAACAAACAACCCTTCTGAGGAGGAGGAGGAGGAGGAGGAGGAGGAGGAGGAAAGAAGTTTTGGTAACCTACCATCTACATTTGTAATCAAGAAAACACACTCATGCTGGCTCTGTCACACACACACACACACACACACACACACACACACACACCTGGTCGTCTGTGAGGATGAAGATGATGTGCGGCTGCTTCTTCTTCTTCTGCTCCGGTTCTGTCTCGTTGTTCTGAGTGTGTCCGTCCTCCTGGTTCTGGGTGCTGGGTTCGGACCGCTGGGCACTGAGGCCGTCCAGGGTGAAGAGGACCGTCAGAGCCAGAGCAGCAGCAGCAGCATTAGTCTGCATCGTGACCACAGCCGCCCTGCAGGGACAACACAAATATAAAACACACAACAATACAACGCGGAACGTCGACAAACCGCGGAAAAATGCAGCTAAAAAATGTTCGAGTCGGCACAAAGTCCCACACGCGTGCGATCGCTGCCGGAGAAGCTGAACCTCATAAAACCACATCGAGACGGAGCTGCCAACTGGGCTGCAACTGGGATCTGAAACACATTCATCTGGAGGAGAGCTGGAACCCAGAGGAAGATGTTTTTAACTGTTTACCATCTTTGAAACTGGATATGACAAATAAAACATGATGGGAATGTGTGTAGAGCTCAAACTGGGATGGAGCAGGAGGCAGGACACGGGGGGGGGGGGGGGACTACACTTTGACCATTAGATGTGTGTGTATGACGGAGTATCATATATAACACAATGTGCAGCATTAATAAAACACCTTATTACTCTTTATATATATATATACAAAGTGAAATTGTGTTTTTTATAATATATTGGAGGATCAGTTTATGTATAACATAACCAGACAGATTTCAAATTAAGAAACAAATCAAGATGCTATTTTCTGGCAACTATGAAAGTGAGTAAGTTAATTATATTAGTACTAAAGTATGAAGTGTATATCTAGTATAAAGTATACTTAAGTAGGATTTAAGGTACCTATCAAGGAAAACCTACACTGGGTTTTTGAGGCCAACGTGGATTTTATTATTAAATAATAATCTTTATATTCACAATAATGTAGGTTGTTAGTTTTTGGCTCCATTCTGAGTTTTATTGTTTCTGGGCAGAGGACCAGGGGAGATTATTTCTGCTTTATATTCCGTGACAAATAAGAAACATAAACCAGACTCAACACGTCTGAGATATCAACTGACAAAATCCTAACCATCTATCGGCCGTCTTCCAAAATCCTTCTCCCCCTTTTTGCTTTGAATAAACATTTGGATAAAGTCGGTTTAGATATTTAAATTTACAGGAAACAGACGAAAAGCAAACAAAGACTAAATCTGATCTGAGACGATGGAACCAGACGATGTTTTCAATAAACTTTAAATCAATTGTTTGTGATGAGTCAACGACATCAGTTACATGAAACTCAACACAACAACACAATGTGTGCGAGTGTGAAGTGAATCTGAACGTGAAGCTTCTCACGTTGGATTCTCTCTCTCTGTGGTTTTTTATTCAGTCAGAGTTTCATGAGCAGCTTCGTGTTCCGGGAACAGATGTTTAAAAAGTGGGACGTGTTTATAAACTTTATAAACTTTATAAACTTTAGATGTGAGAGGACGATGTGGGACTTTATCTGTGAAGAGTGAGTGAACGCAGCTGTTTCCCAGTTAGTGCTGATGACTGGACTGGTGTCTCATCAGGTGAGACACTGGGGGTCATGGTAGCAGCTGAGGACACACATCTTTCCCTCTATGTGTGTGTGTCTTTGTGTGTGTGTGTGTGTGTCTGTGTGTCATGTTGTCGGGACCTCATTCCCACCGACACATCATGAGGACTTGTCTTCCTTCAGTGCACATAATGTGAATCATTGAGTTTTAAAGAAGGCATGTTTCGAGGTTGGGTTTAAGTTAAGTTTAGGATTAGGCAAAGTTTACGTTAGGTTCCAGTTAAAGTTGGGTTGGTTAAGTGTGTGTGTGTGTGTGTGTGCGTGGTGTCCAGGTATTGCTCATGTTGTGGGGACCTACATCTGTTTACACTCTCACATTATTGTTTTCCTTATGAGGACAGAAACCCGTATAAGGGAACTCATGACATTTAAAGTTTGTGTGTCTCTGTGTGTCTCTCTGTGTATGTGTCTCTCTCTCTCTCTCTCTCTGTGTTTGTGTGTGTGTGTGTGTGTGTGTGTCTGCAGTGTGTTAGATTCTCTACATGCACAGACTCGCTCACACGTTTTGTTTTGCTTCCTGAATCAACTTGAAAATGAACCGAACCTTCGTCCTGATATGAAATCAGTTTCATCTGTAATCAGCTCAGATGAGATATTATTATAAATTCAGGCCTTCGATCAATACCTCGGTGCAGGATCGATGGGAGTGAACGGCTCTCCTCCTCCTCCTCCTCCTCTTCCTCCTCTTCCTCTCCTCTTCACTTCATTCTTCCTCCTCTCGTCCCTCGAGGTCTTTGTTCAGTGACTTTCGGGTGAAGTTTGCAGGAGACGCCGCATGTCCTCCGGTTTCCACAGTTTCCACAGATCCTTCTTCCTCCGGAGCGTCTCGGTGAGAGAGAGAGAGAGAGAGAGACAGAGACACAGAGACACAGAGAGAGAGAGAGAGAGAGAGAGAGAGAGAGAGAGAGAGGCATCCACACGAGGAGACTTCTGCTCTGCGCCTTCAGAATAAAACACATCAGCCAAATCCAGGCACTTTACCTACCTTCAAAATGATAGAGAAACCAAACAGTGCCCACAATTCACATACACACTTATATCTATAAAACATATATTAAAGGTTCAGTGTGTAGGATTGAGTGACATCTAGTGGTGGAATGTCATGTTGCAGCTGAACAACCCCTCACCTCACCCCCCCCCCCCCCCTTCGAACATGACAGAGAACCTGCGGTAGCTTCCGTTGTTATAAAACTCAAAAGATGATTAGTTTGTCCAGTTTGACCGACTGTAAATAGCATGGCGGCTCCGTAGAGATGACCCGTTCCTGATGTAAATATAAAGTATTTATATATTAAGTAATAACAAATATAAATAGGACAATACTAGAGTTAAAACCCCACAATTCATACAAATTAGAATGAAACAAACAAGTGAAAAGATCACTAGAATTATTTTATATTCAAGTTCCAACATGAAACATTTTTGTGTTGGAACGTGTATAAATGAAAAGATTCGCAAACTAACAGTCCTGCTCCTTATTGGTTGGAAATAAATTGAAGACTTTTAAAGATCTTTATACAAAGTTGTAATAATTTTCTATTAAACTTCTGATTTTGGCATTAAATGTTAAGTACTTCACAGCGGTTTATATCAATAATTCTTAATAGCAATATATCGTGTATAATTAATGAGCATTTCCACATTAGGGCCAATTATCATGATTAATTGATGAGCAGATTTTCCAATGAACAATTAACTAAGCTTTTGTCAGACCTGACCATTGAGCCGAGGAGCCAATGATCAAAAGTAATAATGATATATAACAACAATACACAACTCTTCATAGTGTATATTCTGACTTTAAGTTAACAAACGTATAACTCTTTGTAAATTAAATGTAAGACTTGAAAATAATTTAATTCAAAATTAAAAACCTTTAATTTTCACAAAAACAAAAACAATTTTGTTTGGTTATAATCGGACCAGTCTGGGCACTTTTATTTTGAGGGCTAAAGAACTAAACATCCGCTGTTCTTGCTTCTTTTCAGGCAACTTGAAAACGGTGAAAGCTTCAGGTCGTTAATGGAAATCCAAGTTGTGAATTTGTGTCTCTGCTGATTATTGTCATCATCTCGCTTGTGGTTGTGAGACCGTGTGAAGAGCATCAGCTGACCCGGGAGCTGGGACCTCAGTCCGGACTGATCTGAGGCCGAGCAGGAGGCTTCTTCTCCAGTCAACCAGGAACCAGTGTCTTCACTGGACACATGTCAAACTGCATCAAGTCCCAAATATCATCTGCAGGAGACAGGAAACACGTCTCATTAATTAGGAAATAAAAGCCTCAGCTATCCCTCCTGGGAAATGCGGAAGTAAAAGATTCATTAGGATGAAGATGAATATGAAGATGAGCATGTTCTTTAGAAATCAATCAATCAGATTACTGGAGGTCAAAGTGCTTCATAAATGACTGATGAGCCAAAACTAACACTTAAAGTTCAGCTGAGAAATACTGTGAAATAGATTTTAAAAGCTTTCTGAACAATTTAGACAATTACAGGACGCAAACTGGAATTTCCTTTATAATATAGGTGCAATAAAATAAGCGAATAAACTAGATATAAACCACACTTACTTCTATAAGGACCCTTGATGTTGTTTATGTGCACATTTCAAACTTTCTTTGATTAATCACTTTTTTTTAAAGTTACTGGAGCAAAACAATTATTTAAATGTTTAAACTTTGACTTATTAATAATTCTATTTTCATGTGTAGACGAGTACAGTTGCCTCTCGGTCAGAGCTCCACAAAGGAGCAATTAAAAAATGAGTGTCTTCAGTCCGTGCCTTTATTTTGAAGGTTATGAGCAGAGGACCTAATTAAGATGATGGAGGAATGGGTGAACTGGTGGAATGTGACTGGCAGACGTTATTTAAAACACCTCGACGTAAATTAGGCAGAAAGAATGAAGGAAGACTTGTCTCAGTGAAAAGACTCCAGTGTCCAACACAGTCTTTGACTCTAAAGTCCAGTTTGTCTCTTCTGACTTCTTCTGTCATTTCTGCCCCTTTTCTCTTTATTTAAGAAACCAAGTGGTTCCAGGCAGCGGTGACTCGTCCTCTGTCCCAGAAAGACTTCATGTCTCATTCCAAGTTTCCAGCCAAGTGGTGAAAGAGGTCGTGTGTTTTTTATCAGCAGCTTATTCACTGGAGCTGAGGAAGACACGGGGGAGCGTCTCCAGACATTATCATGGAGGAGAAACATCTGCTCAGCCGCACTTTAAATACACACAACTTCAGCTCTTCAATGCTCTTAATTCCTCTATTTAAACTAAATCAAGAGTCCAGGCTTTTAATGGTTATTATTACAGTTCCACAGATTTATTAATGGAGCATGAAGAAGCCCATTGGTGCAGGAATAAAGAAACTTGTGAAAATGGAAGGTTTACTGATGATAAATAGAAATAGAGTTTATATGAGATGGATGAAATCACAGCAGGTCATCAACTTACAGATGTGCAGCAGCAGAGGTTTACTCTTTTAATTTAAATATAGTTTATTGGGCCCAGTTTTGCTTAGTTAGGGATGATTATTTAATTTGCAGAAGGAAAGTCAGAATAAATAGTTTTATAGCATTTAATAAATGTAATTATTTCTACAATCAAAATATGGATTAATAATTTGAAATTAAACTATGTAATGATTACAGTAACAAAGACATGTATTTATATTTTAATAGGTAATAAAAAGTAAATATTAATGAAATATTAATGCATTATTTAATAAATAGGGGACTGCAAAAAAATAATAACTGGAATTCATAAATCTATTTGAAAATACATGTTGAACGAACAAAAATATTATTCTTGTATATCTTGAAGATTTTATTGAAACTTAATATTAAATCTAAAGTTTGTTTTAGGTCCACTTTACTTTTCAAAGTTAAATCTCAGAAGAGACTTCCGCCCTCAGAGCGGAAGCTCAGGCAAGAGCACTCAGGCTCCCATGATGCATTGCAAGGGGGGCGGGTGTAGCTCACACACGTGTGCAGCCAGAATAACGAGCATGTACTGAAGCGAGGATAACTGGTCAATAATAACCCGCTGGTCCATCGTGTCTGTAAGCGTCTGTGAGCGTCTGTGAGTCGGTCCCGTCGGTGAACATGGAGGACGAAGCGCTGCTGGTTCTGATCTACCAGCACCTGAAGGTGAACGGCTTCAAGAAAGCGGCCAAAGTGCTGGAGAAACACGTCGCTGAGGTAAGAAGGTTCGATTCCCCCACGTTTCTATGTTGAAATCTGCAGAACCGACGCTGCTGATCCACGATCGGTCAGATTCTCCTGAATGTGTCTGTCTGAATCCAGGGCGAACATGTGCAGGTTATATAAGACGTTAAATATATATGAGATTAAAGTGTGTGTCTGTGTTTGTGTGTGTCTGTGTGTGTCTGTGTGTGAGTGTGTGTTGGGGCCTCCTGCTGGAAAAGAACATGATGTTTCAGAAGCTGCTCGGTTGTGTCAACACTCCTGCAGCTGCTCACGAACACTCCATTCAAAACCCCATTCACTTTTTAAACCATTTAACGATCACAGCTGTATATTATTACCCACGTGGACCGGAACTGCATCGATTAATCGACTAATCAATTAATTCTGGATCAAAAAATTATTCGGGAACAAATTGTATTGATCAAATAATCTGTAAGTCGTTTGAACTAAATGTTAGTTTCTAAAATGGGAGAATTTGCTGACTTGCGATTTAGTGAATTGTTGTTTTGATGTTCTAGAGACCAAATAATACATAATGTACGTTAGTGACAGAGTAATAAATGATAAATACTTATTAGTCACAATGCAAACACACACATACTCTTATATAATCTATTAAAACTTCTCTTTACAAATCAGTTGTAAAGTTAATAATATGAAGTATTAGGGCCACTTGAAGTCGATCATAATTTAATCGTTAAAAAAAGCTTGTAGCTTGATTATAGTGAAAAGTCGCTGCCATCCTCCATCTGGACTCGGCTGTTGTTACTTTTCTTCGGTTCCATGGATTCATATCCGGGATCATGTGGCATCAAAGTGATTCTGAACCACAGGAAATTAGCTTTCCCCCTCTCGGCTCTGTCATATTTGAGTCGTCCGGCCACTTGATGAAAACGTGGTTAAAATGAGGCTTCAAGAGGAATTCAGTTGGAAACGGAGACAGAATAAACTCATGTGATGGTTTTTTAATGGTTTCATTGTGTTTATGTTTGTTTAATTGTGTGTGTGTGTGTGTGTGTAGGTGGAATCTTCAGAGCAAAACTCCAACCTGCGCGATATCTACACAGGCTGGGTGAAGTAAGTCCTGAATGTCTCTGAGCCTTTTCACAATCACTGAGTTATAAAGGAACTTTTATTAATCTGTGAAGAAATGAAGTAAAACCAAATCACAATTCATTAAAACTAATGAAGAGAAGAAATAAACATTGAACGATAAAAGCTAAACTAAAGCCAACATCGAGTACATGTCCCCACTTCAAAATACCCTGGATTCAGGAGCAGCCATCTTGAACTTTTGGATTAACTTGCAGCTGCGTTGTTGACATAACTAATAAGATTTACCAAAAGGACAGAAAAACCTGTTTGAGAAACATTTATTTCATGTGAGCTTTGATCATTTAGTCTGGTCCCTGTCTGTTAACATGGAGGAGGCAGGGTTTATAACATGTACTGCAGCTGGCCACCAGGGGGCGATCAAGGTAGCTGAAATGTCGTCCATCTTAAGACTCGGCTTTAAGGAGTTACACCAAATAAAAACATAATTTAAATATAAAAGAGTTTTCAAAAGCATCATATCTGTTTCCAAACTAAATGACGAATAAAAAAATGTGTGTGTTGTGTGTCTGTGTTGTGTAGACTGTGCTCTTTAGCCCAAGATGCTAAACAAGAGACAGAAGACGCGACCACTCTGAAGAAGAAGAAGAGCATTAAAGCAGAACCTGCTGTCAGCGAAGAGGAAGAGGGGGCGGACGCCAAACTCTCCAACGGCGCAGAGGAAAATAATGTTGATTCAAAGCCTCCACCGGGTAAAACTATATATTTATATACATATTAACATTTAGAGGATGGAGCTTATGATGTTTATAACTGCAGATAATGGTTCAGGGAACTTTTCAGAGTCTAATCAAAAACATCTCGTCCTTCAGAGCCCCAGTCGAATGGCGTGGAGTCGTCCGGTTCAGAGGTGAAAGACGATGAAGAGGAGGAGGAGAACAAGGAGGAGGAGTCCACAGAACCAGAGGTGAGCAGGGACGGGCCCCTCAGACATGAAAGCATCGTCTTCAGCTCCGGGACACGACGAAGGACATCTACTGTTTTCTGACTTTGACGTTGATTAATCGGGAAAGGTTCAGTGATCCGAGCGGGAGCCACGCCCGAGTCCGTGCGCTTGAACGCAGCTCAAACACCGGAATCGACATTAATCTCCTCTTCATCACTAATCTCCTCTTCATCATTAACGTGAGGACGTCCAGCTCAGCACGACTTCGGCTTCAGAACAAAACATATCTACAGGAAACTCAGGGAAAAGAAATCTGACGGCAAAATGTTAAAAACTAAACTGACACGATTTGACCTAGATTGAAACGACAGGAAACTAATGTCATCATGATCTCACACACACACAGACACAACACACACAGACAGACACACACAACACAGACAGACAGACACACACACACCCAACACACAGACATAACTCTTGTCCAGTCACTCAGATAATGTCCTGATAGATTAACAGTAGCTGCAGTGTTGTTTTAGGCTCGTGAGATACACACACATTAAGCGTGCGTGTGTGTCTGTGTTGTGTGTGTGTGTGTGCGTGCGTGTGTGTCTGTGTGTGAGAGAATATCAAAGTCTCGTCTCTGTTCTTTCTATTTGCTCAGTGATGCAGTGGATGATGCTGTTTGGACAGAAACTGTGTGTGACAGACGGATAATCTTCTGAGACTTTGTGTGTGTGCGTGTGTGTTTGTGCGTGTGTGAATGTGTGTGTGCGCACTCTGTATTACTCATGCTGTGGGGACAGACTCTGTTTCCAGCGTCACATTGTGGGGACTCGTCTTCCTCATGGAGACAAAAAGCAACTCTCCATAAATTAAATCATTGAGTTTTAATGTGAAAAGTTAACGAGGCTGCTTCCTGTTAAACACTGTGGCTTCCTGTCGTCGTCTAATTGTCTCCAACACAGTTTCACAATGATCAGAATTATCTTGTTCCACCTCTCATAACATCAGTCTGCTCCTGCTCCTCCTCAGGCGGCTCCAGGTGAAACTTGTGTCCCGGCCACTAACGGCTCCTCTGAGTTGGAGGAAGCAGCCGCGGACCAGACGGGGGATGGAGCTCCGGCCCCGGGCGGCGATGAGCCCAAGCAGGTTGGTGACCTGAGGCTGAATCTGAAAGAATGTGGTCGTGCAACTTTTCCCTTTTTTCACTTTTCAATAACATCTCCTCCGGCACATAACAAACCCTCTGATTGGCCGCTCTCCCCGCTCTCCGTCACCAAATGGTTTCTCCCGTCTGTTCGTTGTGTTTACACCGAACTGACGGAGGAGAAACGAGCGGAGCTGCTGATTGGTTCTCATCACGGCTCATGAAACCAGGAGAAGCTGTTGGTTCTTCTGCTGAGCCCACGTTTCCTCGTGTTTATTCAGTGTGTTGTTCTTCTATCACACACACACACACACACACACTCAGTTCAGCTGTCAGGGGGCAATTAGTGCTTCTGTGTCTTGCTCAAGGACACGGGGGGGTAGAACCACAGGTGGGTGGACGACCCGCTCTCCCTCCTGAGCCACGGGAACCTGTTTTGGAGTAAACGTTATCAGAGCTGTTGTTGGCAGGAAAGAAGACGTTTGAATGATTTTTTTACAAAACCGTGACAATGTGATAATATGAAATTATCGATTTGTCCACCACAACTTTTTAATAACTGCTATGAAACTTTCCCGATCAGGACGACACCTTCACTGATCGAGTTAAATACAGATTATCGACTTTCAGGCTCAATGGTTGGTTGTGTCTCCTCCTCTCCGTCCTCAGGAGTCACAAGCAGCCGCAGAGTCCGAGGAGACAGCTGTCAGTCAAACAGAGGCCACGCCTCCCTGCGCTCAGGAGGAGGAGCATGAGGAAGACGACGCCGTGAAGGTGCAGTGTTGGATCTTATTGATCTTATTTGTTTGGAGCACAGAACCCACTTCCTGTTCCTTTTCAGGTCCAAACTGTTTAAGTTATAATTGACAAAACTGCAACTCACTAAAAAAAGATCAAACCAGATAGAGTCAATGAAATAGAAGTAAATCAGAATGAAGAAGAATCTCCGGGTCTGGGGTCACTGTTGTTGACCTCATGATTCTTCACTACAGGCGTCCGGCGAGGCCGAGCCCACCAGCTCTGACCCGGCAGCCGAGGAGACCAATGAGCAGCCGGCGGAGAGCAAAGCCCCGCCCCCTGCAGGTATGAACAACCAATAGCTGTTTGACTAGCAGGCGTCACCTGTGGCGTCTCCTCTGTCTGTTTCTCACGGAGCCGAGAAACATCACAAGCTGTTGTGAGGAAACCGAACGGCTCTGGTGTTTCCTTCATCACAGCGGCTGGTTTTTAAAATGATGATTTGCTGCTGCACCAACAGGAGAGTCGGGAGAAGTTTGAGGACTCTGACTAAAAACTATTTTTATTGATGGATTATGTTGCAGCAGTGGTTGGGACAGTGTCATCATTAAATAGTTTGACAAGTTAAAAGGTAAAAAAGTTCCCAGAGGTGGATTCAGATCGGAGCAATAAAATAAATCAGTTCTCTGAAGGTGAACGATAACAAAAGGTTAACTAGATTTATTTTAAATGACTTTAAACAAACCAGTGAAAACTCAAGAGGTAAATCAAATATTCATATTATGTAAATATGTGCTTGTTCTCAAATAGTTTGTTTAAATACAACTCCTTGTTTCATCACTATTGTTTATGTATTGTAATAGTTTGAGGTTTTTATGCAGTTAATTTCTTAATAAATACTTAAAATACTTGTGGTGTCTTAACAAGCTCCAGAAGAGTTCAGACGATATGATGGCAGCTCTGTTTCCATCTTTTCTAGAACCTGAGAATGAAGCTGAAAATCCAAAAGAGGACGAGACAGTCGAGGAAGAGGAGAAATCCGAGGTAAAAAAAAAACAACCTCTTTGTATTATTTTAGGGATTAATGAATACTGTAATCAAATATTTCCAGGTGCAGAGAGAAGATGAGAATCTAAATAAAATCTATTTTGTTTCCTCAGGACCTCACAGCCGACCTGAAGCCTGAGAACCAGGAGGAGACGTCGGCAGCTCCTGGTGACGCCGCTGAACTTCCTGCTACTGAAGCTGGTAACAGAGACTTTAACTGAATTACCATCATATTTAAAACATGTTGTAAACCTTTTGTCTTCTACTTTCAAAGGGTTTTTTCAGATCGGTACAAGATTTTCAGAAAATTATAATATTTTTTTATCTTTTTCTGGAAATATAACGACTTATTTTAGTTTTAATCATTAAATTGAGACTTTATTCTCGAAATCTCTTTTTTCTCTATCAGATTTAGTACTTTAAACTTATTTAGCAATTTTTGTTTCTTTATTTTGACTTTGACTTTCTTCTTTTTCATTATTGTGACTTGTCCTTTATTTCCTCGTGTCCTGTCCTCTCAGCAGCAGACGACGGCATCGTCCTCAACATTCAGGTCGAAGACGCTGAAGCAGCCGAGCAAGAACCAGGCCCAGAAGTAAAAACTCCCAAGAAGAAGAGGAAGAAGAGTCTAAAGGAAACACTAAGCACAGACACGTCCGCCTCAGAAACAGTCAGCGACAGTCCTCTCTCCACCAGGTCGGCCAAAAAGAAGAAGCTAAACAAAAAGAAGGAGGAGGAGGAGAAGCCGGAGGTGGTGGTGGAGGAGGAGGTGGTGGAGAAGCCGGAGGAGGAGGAGGTGGTGGTGGTGGAGAAGCCGGAGGAGGAGGTGGTGGTGGAGGAGGTTGAGGAGGCACCTCAGGTAACTTCTGAGAAGAAGAAGGCTAAGAAGAGGAAAAGGGAGAAGGACCAAGTGGAGGAGGAAAGCGTGGAAACTCCCGTCACTCCGTTGGAAAACAAAAAGAAAAAGAAGATTGTAAAAGAGGTGGAGGAGGAGGAGGGAGGAGAAGAGGTGGAGAATCCTGTGACTCCAGCCGAATCAACGGAGAAGAAGAAGAAGAAGAGGACTAAAAAGGCCAAAGGACAGAAGGAGGTGGTGCAGTCTGACGAATCAGCAGCAGGGGGCGACAAAGACTCAGAAAAGGAACTGGATACAACAGGTAAATAAAATCTGTCTGTTGAATCAACGTGAAGCAGCTTTAACAACTTTGAGCTTCAGCTGAACAGCGATTTGTACGTCTTCTCTTCCTCCAGCTGAAGGAAACTCGTCTCTGCTCTCGTCCTCTAAGAAGAAGCAGCGGCTGAGGAAGAAGCTGAGTCTGAAGAAGAGACTGAGGCTGCACAAGCAGGAGGAGAAGAGTAACAAGAAGAAGAAGAAGAAGAGCACACCCGAGGAGAAGTCTGTAAACTTTAGTTCTCTTATGTTGAATGTCATTTTAGATACTTAAACAATTTCTAATCATGTACTTTTCCTTTTTCATTAAAAACTGGTCACTTTATAACATCTTGTTCTCACAGAGGGACTCCAGAGGCAGCGGAGGAGACGCCTCAGCCCAAACAAACCAAAAAGCCCAAACGTGCCGCCCCCCAGGACCAGAGCACCCCGAGGAAGACCGCCGAGCTAGAAGAGAACTCCTCCAAGGAAAACAAACCTCCAAAGATGAAGAAGCAGAAGAAGGGAAAGGTGGTGGATGCGGATGAGAGCGGCGTGATGATCGACCTGACCGCCGAGGGTCTCGACTCCTCGATGTGCTCGAGCGAAGAGATGACGAAGAAGAAGAGGAAGAAGATGGAGGCCGGCCAGGTCGAGAAAACTCCCGTCTCTGCAAAGAAGAAGAGTAAGAGACTTGTTGGAAGTTAGCAGTTAGTTGTGTTGATTTGTACGAGGACATTGAACCAATAATCATAATTTGAAGAGTTCACCAAACTGAGCGGCAGCAGAAACTAAAGCTTCAGCCTGATGTTCACGTGTTGATGTTTTACAGAGAAGAACGGACTGAAGCAGAAAGTGGAGATAGAAGCTTCTCCAGTAACACCTGCTTCCACGGTACGACACACACACACACACAACACACACTATCAACACTGACATGTTCTGCACAAAATAATTTGCCTGCAGAAGAACTTGTGAGTCACATTTTGTTTTTCCCATATTTCCAGAAAAAGAAATCCAACAAAAAGAAGATCCTCGCTGATTAAATCTGGGTAAGTGGATAAAACTCAAGGTTTTCAATTGAAGTTGTTTCACACTCAGACTCAAAGTTAAACTGATCCGATTTCAAAGGTCAAAGGTCAGGTTGTGTTTTAAGACATTTTTAAAAAATTGAATTGATGATTTATTTCTCCCCCGCTGTTGCATTGTCACATTTCACATCCGTTCTAATTGGCGTTGCTCTGCAGTTACAGTCTGTTATTAATAACATGTTATGTCTGCTTGTTCTGACTCGAGAGCTGATGATCTCGGGTCATCTCACCTACAATTTTAAAAACTGTTCCCTTCAGCTAACGCAGTTTCCTCAGGGACGGATGCAAATTAAGAAAATAAAAGTAAAACATGTCGACAGCCTCAGAAGCGTCTCTGTTCACTCGAGGTGACGTGTTGTGTTGGAGTGTCGACTAACGAGCTGTGTGTGTTTGTTCCCCAGCGGCTCCTCCATGTGAGCGGAGGGACGATGATTGGACCTGGAAGACAATCCTCAGAACGTCGGTGCCTTTCCTCCGGATGCTTCAGGCTGAGATCAGAGGGTTTTCTCTCACACGCAGGAAACATCAGTGATTTTCAGTCAAGTTTGACTTTCTTATTTCTCCCAAACTGTGAAAACTACTCAAACTCTCATGTAACTCAGATCTGTATCGAATAATTAACAGGTATAATAATAATAACAATGAGATTTCAATGCCCGACTCAATCTACCTTCGACAGATGTTTGTATTATTGAAGTGACTCTGTGTAGAAGTTACTGTTTTCAGACCCGATGCCACAGAATTACTTCTGGAGTTTCTCCGGAGTTTCAGACGCGTTCACGACAACACAGAAAACCTCCGGAGCGTTCAGGTGGAGATCTTTGTGTCCGGAGCCGTCTCCTAATCCTGAGACTTTTGGTTTGTTTTGTTTTATTTTGCATCTTCAGATGTTCTGCCGAGTTGTTACGAGTCCAGAGAAAGTCCGGAGTCTCTCTCTGGAGTTCGGTGTTTTGTCTGAAAGCATCTGTTGTGTATCTTTTAATCTTCATCTCTCTCTCTCACACGATGAGAAACTCAACCCGCTGCTTCTCTCCTGCTGTGACGCTTGTGACAGACGAGCTTTGTGTTTGGTTTTCGGGAACAAGATGTGAAACTCTCCCGTTTGATCAGATGAACTCCTGAGGATTGTGAACAGTAGATAACTTGATATACATTTTTTTTTTCTGTAGTGACTTAAGTTTCATTGTGACACTAAACTTCTGTTTCATGTGTTTTTCAGTCAAATAAAGCTGTGAGTTATCTTTTTTTTTTGTAGGGAAATGGTTTGTTTACATTGTTGTTTTCACCGTGAACTCTTAAACTATGCACCTGAATCAAATGCTGTGTTAAGAAGTGGAACACTTAGCAGATTAACAGATTCTAGTTTTCTCCTCCTGATGAACTTGTTTTATACTGTTAGTCTTTTTCTGTTTGAGCCGGAGAGGTCAACTACCTACGTATGACTTGTACTAAAAAATAAAAGTGTGTCAAACAAAGCCAACTGACGACTCTGACATTTAATTATTAATACTTACTGTACCATAACTTCTTCATGCCGCTTTGGCAGTGACGGCCAATCTGTCCTGTGAACTCGGTTTTTAAATTTGGCACAAAGGATCACTCAAGCTCACAGATGAACTTATCAGATTTTGGAGGTCAAAGGTCAAAGTCACAGGGGAATTTCTTCAAAGTTTGACCAGTTGTCACTCGGACTCAAAGATCAACTGATTAGATTTAAATGGTCAAAGGTCACGGTGATTTCAATCAAAAAGGAAATCTGGAAAAAGAAATGTATGCACATTGAAAGGAGACATATGACTCACGACTATTAAAATATATTTAATACCTGTAATACCCTAATAATATGTAGCAGAGGACAATGCTTTAGAAAGAAGGAATAAACGAGTTACATGGAAATTCAGAAACTCGGAGGAAAGTCGTGAAAGATCTTGTCTGATTATCTTAATCACGTCTTGTGTAACAGTAAAGTGAGACAGTTATATAAACAGCACCAAGTTTGAGTGACTGTCAGGAGAAGTTGAGGTGAAGCTGTAAAAAGAATAAAAGTTCATGATCATCATGAAGCAAATATCCACCAACACAAAGTCCAATATGATTTCTGAGTGACTCCCTGATGGTGGAACACAGGATGTTCCTGGCTGTGATTATATATAATTACAGAAATGATGCAGCAGCAGTTAAGTGATGAAAATGACATCAGGGGCAAATTCCATTTCTTTTACTGAGAGAATTGTTATTTCAGAGCTTCTTGAAAGTTTTATTCACTTGTTCCAGACTCTCAAACTTAAAACAGGTAATTTAACAACATCCCCTCCGGTTTTTAGAAGATGTTTGGAATCTTTTAGACCAAAGGGTTTCTTGAAAAATGAAATGATAATGAAAGTAATCATTAGTTGCATTTCTAGTCCTGATTATTGGCAATCTTAAAAAACTTGTCTTGAATTACATTTTGTCAAAGCAAAGTAAAAAGCATTGCATCAATTAAACAAACATGAATATGAAAAGGTTTTTTAAATGACTGAAACTGGTGGAGATCTAATAAAGGATTGACAGAAAAATATTATTTCCAAACTCATTTTCTCTATAAAAAATCCTCGACCAACAAAAATCCATGTGTGTTGTTTTGTTCGACCAGAAGCTCGTAACACAAAGATGTTAAATTTAACTGCACTGACGGCTCCGGGGACAAATCTGTGGTTATTGGCTCTCGCTAAATATTTATCTACATTTCTACATAAAGGCAGTGACTAAAGTGATTCATCAGTTTCCAGATTATTATTTATTATAACGAGCTCAAGGCTGCACAAGAATCTGCTGAAACTTGCAAACACACAAACATAGAAACAAAACACTAAAACCTCCAGGGACTCAAGTTGTAGTATAATGAAAAGCTCTGGGAAAAATTACAGATATCAATTTGTGGAATATTGGTACAAAGTATAAAGAATATTCTTTCTCATAAACTTTTAATATTGAGACCTTTTCTCGTGAAATTACATATTGATTCAAATAATATCCTGACTTTGATCTCGACATTTCATAACATGAAGCTGAACCTGGATGTTACCAACTTTGCAGAATCAAAAAAATGTTCTTCTCATTTATCTTATCTTATGATTCACACTCACTCTTCTCTGAACCGTAGATGTTCATGGGAAATTGCCATAAATGAGATAAATTCCTTTTAGATTCAGATTTAAAAGCAGTGACAATTAAACTGAGCTTTAATAACGAGTCCATCGTGTTCCACTCAGAGGAGCTCGAGGCTGATTGAGGCTCAAAGAGAGATCAAAGCCATCAGATCCACGGAGGAGCTGTGAAGTCACATGTGAACCTGAAAGGAACGTTCGCTTCCAATCATCTCATCGCTGCCGCTCGAATATTCACTCAACTTTTAATACATGAGACGTGCAAAGCCCAGAAGGTCAAGCCTGCACTGAAACAATTAGCAGTAATGTCTGCACTCACACACACTCACACACACACAGACACACACGCTCAGGCATGCTAACCTCCAGCAGCAGCACGTTCAGCTCATCTAGAAGCCGAGCGGGTCGCGGGGCCGTCGGAGCGAAACCGAGCACAAACAACATCAGAGCTGAAATAACTGGAGGCAAATTAAAGCTCATTTCACGCTGCTGCAGTTTGTGACGCTGCAGAGAAACAGCTATCTGTCAACATTAGCCCGGACGCTCAGATGCACATCACACCTGTCAATCAAAGGCCCTGAATCCCTCCGACCGCTGATCAGAGACACGGATGCTAACGAGCGGTTCCAGTCGTCCAAGCAATTTGGATTCTGTCTTTGTTTGTGCTGAACTGCATCGATCACGCTTTCTTAAGTTTTTAATAAGTTTTAATTTATAATGGGTCTCCAGCTAACGAAGGAGGAATCTTAGTAACGATCAATTAACCACATGATTAGCGTTTTCCTCCCAAGTCCATGAAACAACTTCATGAAGAACAGTTTAGCAGGATTTTAACTCAGTTTCCAAAATGGAGAATTCAGGAATTCAACTTCAGACTCTCTTCACATTTCAGTTTAATGTTTTAATGGATAAAAGGTTGAGGTCAAACTTAAATTATCTTCAAATCATCTTTTTCTTTGTCTTTTTGCACTTTACATTTTCTTAAAAGTGTTTTAAACCATTTAAAAATAAGCAGTTCATAGTTTAAGATAAGATAAGAATAGATAAGACCAAAAGTAATGAGTAAACATGCAATATAGACGTAAGCAAATATAATAAATAGAACAGAAATAATAAAGTGTGCACAGAATCCACTGATCTAGAAGCAGGAAGATGCACAAACATTTCAGTATTTATACATATACAGTTTTATTCCTTTTCCACGACTAAAGCAGGGTTATATGTTTTCCGGCAGGGAGCAGTGTTAGTGTGTGTTTGTGTGTGTGATTGTGTGTGTGATGTGTGTGTGTCTGTCCCAGTGATTTGTTGGTCCTGCTGAATGAGTTTGCAGCATGTCATTAAAGCAGCCATCCAGGGAGGAGCAGTCCGTCTGTCAGGTCCGTGCAGCTGCTCTGAGATCAGCTCTCTCTCTCTGCCTCCGTCTGTATCTGTCTGTGTTCGTCTTCTGTCTGTCTCTCTCCAGTCGTGTTTACTACTAATGCTTTTAACTAATGCTGTTTGTCAACTCATGAAAATATCAATGTGACAAAAAAATACACAATGGATGAATGTGTGGAAACATTCAAAATAAAATGAATTTCTCTGCCTTTCCAGGACTTTTATTGTTGTAAATTAAAAAAAAAACACATCAAACACGTTAACATAGGTCGACTCACGTTTGAGCTTTTCTTTGTTCCTAAAGACAAGTTTGCATGTGACTCACTTTGAGAAGTTTGTCGTCACGAATGTAAACACAACAACAACACAAGCTGAGACACAGCTGGACGCCCGAGGCCCTCCTTCCCTTGAGACACTTTAAAATCTAACTAAGTGTTTCTAAAAACATTTGTGTGTTCATTAGTGTGTTGGTTAATTTCTTGTGTAACTTCTTCTCAGGTCCCTCTTCCACAAGAGGCTTAACTCTCACGGCCGGGCTTCATCATGTCTCATTACAGTTTGACAGCGTCTGCACCAGATGAGTAATTGATTAATCAAGGAAAACTGATTAATTGATTTTAAGTTACTGCCATAATTTGATTAATGCCACTGGAATGGCTTTACCTCCTCAATTACTAGCTGCAAATATTCATCAAAACATATTTTTCTACATCGCTCATCCTTTTGGGGGGGGGGGGGGGGGGGCGCCAATCAGCTGACTCAGCACAGGTCGCCAGCGAATCACAGGGGAGACGACTCCCCTGATGTTTTCACTCTGAGAGAAGGACTTCCTGAGATCCTGATCAGAAGTTGTGATGCTTCTACGCTTGCACTCAAATAGCATCTGCTTGAGCTCAAACTGCTTCTGTGAATCAATCAATGAAATGTTATTCATGTACGTGATAGTCCCAAATCAGAATTCACCTCATCAGGCTTCTTCTTGCTTTTTGAAACGTCTGCTCTTGGACATCCATCAGTCTCAGAAGAATTATCCTGAAGCAGAGGAAGAGGAGGAAGAGTAGGAAGAGGAAGAGGAGGAGGAGGAGGAGGAGGAGGAGGAGGAGGAGCAGCTGCCTCCATCTCACCTGTATAAAAACACTGGGTAGGAATTCTCAGCACAGCCTCTATTCAAATGTGCCGATAATAAAGCAGATATATCAACGTACAGTCAACCGCCCCCCCCCCCGAGCCTGTGATAGATTACCCCTGGTGGTTTGGGAATACGTCCCAGTGTTTTATATACATATATGTGTGTACCTGTGTGTACCTGTGTGTACCTGTGTGTGAATGTGACTCTATATGTGTGTTGTTACCCTTTATCAGAACCTCCCAGACCTCCAGACATTTCATTTTGGGGATATATGGATCATTTTGTGACAGGCTAGTCTATATTCAACCAGTTTATTTCCAACCACCTCTCTAAATAATCCCTGAGCTGCAGCAGCGTTCACGTCCTCCTCCTCCTCCTCCTCCTCCTCCTCCTCCTCCTGCCAACAATGCGACTCTCAGGTCTCTGGCCCATATACTTCCAATGAAATGGTTCTTTCTCTCATGTGAGATGGGATCTGGGCGCCTGTCTCTGCCTCTGTGTGGAGCTAATCAACCCGTCGGCCGGCCGCTGCATTGTTGTTCAGCCGAGACTGAAATCAATTTTTGCAACAATTGCACGAAGGTGAAGGCAGCAGCTGCAGATTACCGCCCCCCCCCACCCCCCACCCACCCAACACCACCAGCACAACAACAACAACAAATAAGAAATGCCAGCAGTGTCACAGTCTTTAAGGTGCTGCTCGTCTTCCCTGCAGGAGGAAGAGTGGGGAGAAGCTACATGTGCAAAAAAATGCTGCTCTATCACAATTACACACAGACCAAGACAAAGACTTCACCCAACGTCCTCGCCAAGGACACATTCAAAGTACTTTTACCCGTTTGCAGAGCTTTATCTATTTGTCCACGGTGCTGGGATGGTCCTTGATGAGCCGTCTTAAAAATACCAGCAGCCGAACTGGGATCTGAAAGGTGGGAGAGGGCGTGGAGCCTTTCATGCTTTAAGGTGATTTGAAGCATCATCATCAAATGTGAATCCTCAGAGAGAGCGTCGCCACAAACAGCTTATTTCCCTGTGAA
Organism: Pleuronectes platessa; assembly: GCF_947347685.1. NCBI lineage: Eukaryota > Metazoa > Chordata > Actinopteri > Pleuronectiformes > Pleuronectidae > Pleuronectes > Pleuronectes platessa. Next base: position 2,623,525 of record NC_070638.1, read on the forward strand.
TGTTATCAAGAGGAGGCACAAGGAGAGGAAAGTAGAGCTAGAGTTCAAAGAGACGGCGTCAGGACGGATTAAGAGAGGGACAAAAGGTGGATTTGACCAAAGGAAAAAACATGTTTTCTCTTGTAGAAGCAAAGCCTGGTTTGACCAACGCATATTACCAGTGAGGTATCAGAGCAGCCGTCTGTACAGTGTTATACTTTAATTACAGAATCCTGGAGAGTCGGAGTCTTTCCTTCACGGGACAGAGGAGAAAAGGAAAACTTGCTTTTTAATGTCCTGCAGCTGAGTCACGGAGTAAATCCCTGCTGTCATGGTTTTTAGTTTAGAAAGAGGAATTAAAAACATTCCACTGTTCGTTGCCTTCTAGGTCATTTTCAAAGTAAAAGCACCATGAATGTTCCAGAGAAGGACAGAACCCCCCCCCCTCCCCACCAACTCCTTCCTGTGCTGTGGATCTGAGTTGTCGCCTCTAATTGGACGACAACTCAGAAGTTTTGCTGCAGGTCAGCCATTAGAGAAAGTGAGACCTCGGTCAGCAAAAATAATAAGGCGGAGAAAAATCCCCACCTCCGAAAACATAAAGCGAGAGAAACTGCCAACGAGGAAAATTGTTAAAGCACGAAGATCCACTCGGAGGAGAACCACTGACCTGACATCAGCCGAGGCCACGAGGTTCAGAGCTGAAGGAGACGAGGACAGATGAGCGAAGCTGTGAAGTGAAGAATCGAACCTGGACACAGTGATTTCTGACGGATCCACAGAATTCATAGTGTGAGGCTGATTATTCAGATCATCTGCACTTTAATGAACTTCAGCGTTCGGCCAAATCAACGAGTTGAAGTCCTGATGAAGACAAAGGATCTGAGCCTGATCTGGACACATAACGTCCACCTTCACACATGAGGTGGTTCTGATAAAACTCCACAGGCCGAACAGAGACTGTGTCTGTTAAGAGGAAGTAACACAGACAGGAAGGAAGTTGACAACCTGCTTATGCCACATGTGAGATGTTCTCCATCACCAGACTCTCCACGACTCAGTGAGAGCTTCCTGGGCTCACTCAGAAGTTCCTCTCTGGCTCCATCTCAGAGAAACTCCAGGTCTGAACTCCAGGTCTGAACTCTCTCCTCCTCCTGGCCTCTCCTGGCTCCAGCAGGGGCTCAACACTTATCCCTCTCCCTTCACCTCAGTCCTTTGCACTTTCCTGGCCACCGAACAACCTCCTCCACCCTCCTCACCCTCCGCCTCAACCCCCCGGCTCCGTCTCTCACCCCTCAACTGTCAATCACCTGCAGCAGCAGCCGTGGATCCAGCAGATCGGCATCGCTCACGTGTTTTCCACCTCAGGAAGGAAAAAACAATTAGTGTCCGTGACACTCGTCCACAGAGCCGGTTTCCAGACTTTAACGTTTTTTTTATTTTCTGTGACCACAACACAATCTGGCCCGTTGACCTTGTGGCAGCGCAGGTCAGCGAGAGAGGAGAAGCTGCAGGAGGCCTCAGCTGCTGGGATTCATCTGTCTCTGAACCGTCCCAGTCAGATCAGGTTTGTCCTTGATTTGGTTCTTTTAAGGAACGGAGGTATTTGTAGACGTGGAAGTGAAGTGTCGCAGGAGCGTCTCTGCATCTATTGATTTAATTTCCACTCAGAGTAAATCTCAGCGAGGACGAAACAATCAGAGTGAAATTACCAGCAGCGTTCATGTGAGCCTCGTACATTGAGATGAGAGCAGACACAAATGACCCGGGTGGAACCGTTCGTTTCCTTTAGCAGCGTGTGTCTGTTTTATTTGCATATGAAATCTGTTTTATTGTTCTCTGATGAGACGTCGGCTCGGTGGCATTTAAAAAACACACGAGTTCCCACGACAGGAGAAGTTTGTGTGAGAGAAAAAACACAAGGACATGTCCCACGTTTGTCTCAATCTGACAAAGTTAATGAGGATGGAGACAATGAGACATCACAGCATCTATTCACTTCTCTTTCAATCATCTCATCAACGTTAGAAAGAAGAGGAAGATCATTCTACAATAGATGGAAAATTGTATTCAGTGTGTTTCTACTGAGGCGAAGAGGAGCCGTGAGGGATTCATCCTTCAAAGAGATTTGAACTGAACCATATTCACAAGAATATGAAAAGAGGAGAAAAGAGGAGTCGTCAAATCAGACAGGAGTCAATATCAGTTTCTATCTGTCTGATGTTAGAATCTGTTGCAGGTGCAGATTCATGGATTTATCCTTTTTTGCTATAAGCTCCACTCGCTGGCTATTTGCAGCCGTAACAGTCTGAAACAGGGAATCACAAGGTTGTGTTTGTGAAGTCTGAAAGCTTCTCTCTCTTCCTGAGTCACGGCACCCCCACCGCGGGGCGTTGGTTCCACTGAGGACGCCGGCTTCTGACTCCACCGCCTCAGAAGAGACGGAGGAGAAGGAAAAAGGACAAAGAGAGAAAGAGAAGTGATGCGTGTGGGCGTCGGTTTGCAGATGGGTGTGATTGGATCGTGTCTAAACACAATCTTTGAGGAGGAGAAGAAGAGGAGGATATAAGTGATGGTTGGAGGAGGAGGAGGGAGGTAATGATGAGGGGACACACACACACACACACACACACACATCCGCACTCGGCTCAGGGGGAAGTGACTGCTGCAGGTTTCTCCCCAGGTTCTCCTCTGGCTTAAAATAAATGTCAAATGACTTTGAGGGGAGCAGGAGGTGGAGACATCACCTGGGAATCTCTATTTGATCATGAATAGAGGAGGAGAGGGATAAATAGAGATCCTCCAGGGAGCAGCACAGAGGAAACCAGTCAAAGAGCTCTCCTCCTTCACCTTCACAGCCTCTTCTGTCAGTTTCCTCTTCCTCTCTGACGTCCACTTTCTCCCGTCAACTCCTCGTCTTCCTGAGATTCCTCCTCCACTTCTCTCCGGTGCTCAGTTGAAATCTCTCCTCCTCCTCCTCCTCTTCCTCCTCCTCTTCCTCAGCACACTCCAATAATAGACACGTCTATATTTCCTATTTTTCCAAGTTGAAGTTTTACACGTCGTGTTTCCGCACCAGAAATAACTCCCACAGATAAAACTGTTACCTCTGCTGGTGGATTTTTATCGGTACCACAAACTGTAAATAAAGATGGACGACACGTCTACACTTCCTCCCACTATATTCACAAGTGAAGCCAAAAATAGAAGGGAATACGAACACTGCCATCTTGTTAGATTGAGGCTAGAGTCTGTGCTGTAGCCACCAGGGGGGATGGAGCTTTAGCATGTCCCATCCACTAACATGGGAAAGGCGGTGTTTATGTATACAGCCAGCCACCAGGGGGCGACAAAGAAGACAAAGGGACGGGCTGACAGAAGAAGGGATGAGGAGGTGAGAGGAGGAAGATGAGGAGAGCTGGAAGTTCATTAATTCATCCGCTGATGGAAACATCTCAGCTCTGCACCGTGACAGAAGGTTTGCTATCAGCCGAATGCAGCTTGTAATGAGAGAGAAGAAGAAGAAGAAGAAGAAGAAGAAGAAGAAGAAGAAGAAGAAGAAGAAGAAGAAGAATCAAAGTGAAGCTTAAAGTTCATTATGCAGATTGCAGAGTTAAAATGTCTCCACTCCACGAAGTTAATTTCTCTTTCATGGCCTTTTCCTCCAGCGAGGAAATGATCCATTACACATTCGCAAAGAGCAAAGTGGTCACAACAATTAGATTAGCAACACATCTCTGTGCCCACCATTTTATTCTTCTTGCATTTTTAAACAGAACTGGTGTTAGGGCCACTTAGAGAGAGACAACATTATGAGAATAGAGTTTTAATAAAAGTTGTGATTTTACCAGAATAAAGTAATTTCAGGCTACATGTCATGTTAGATAGAGAATATCAGAATATCACCTGCATTAAAACTTAATTCTTTTATTGTTATGACTTTTTTCATTAGATTACATCAATTTAATTTAATATAGTTAAATATAATATTATAAATTAATACTGTAATCTTAATTTATTTTCACACAGTATAACTTTCTTTTTATTTAGGACTATATCCTAGTAATATTACAACTTTCTTCTCATTTACGACTTTATTTGTGTGATATTAATATTTTATTTTATTCAATATAACACAAGTGGACATTGAAGCGAGTGAAAGTAACAAACAGCTGCTTTTCTTTTCCTCAGTTTCCTCCTGGACTTTAAAACACTGTGATGAAAATAAACATGTAGAAAAAGCTCAAGGTCGAACACACACTCCCACTCCTCACTATTAATAAACCTTCATCACTTTAACTCTGCAGCAGAAACTGTAAATAAATCACTAATTATAATCAGCGTTGGCTGAAAGCGACCGAGGCTAATTTCTGCAGCTTCTCTCTGAGCATTCTAATTTAAATACTAACACAATGTGCATTATGGGAAATAAAACATGTGGAGTGTATAGAATAAAAAAGGTCAGATGAAGATGGAAAAGATGGAGAAAGATAACAACCATTAAGGATGATTTACAATTCCAATTACTTTTCTTTTAACAAACCCATCTATGGATGATTTGCATTTTGTTTTAATAATTAGAACCAAAGAGCTCAATGAAAAACGAGGTTCTCCTCATTAATGTGTGTTTACTCATTAGTTTATGGTGAATTACAGTGTGGTGGACCAACCATTGTAACAAGTAAGACTAAAGAATAAACTGAAAGATTGTTTGACATTTAGGGAAATAAGCTTTTTGATTACTGGAAATGGTCAAAACATCTAGCCTCTATTTCATATGTTGAATTTAATATAATAGATCCAATAAGAGACCAAATGTTTCTGTTTTCGCAGAAAGGTGGAGCTCAGGAATTGAAAATTTAATGTAATATAAAATAAGATAACGTTTATTAGTAGGCCTACAAATTAAACAAATGAGGAGTAAATATTAATTAGTGAGCTTTAAAAGTGTTGGATTCATACTTTTCAAGTTTTTGTCGCCCCTGAGTCCAGCTCCATACTTCCTGCTCAGTTATGACTCTTAAAGCACCGAAGCAAATAAAGAGTATATCTCAAAAAATGATATTTCACGTCAGTTTTTAGTCCGTGCTCGTCTCCACATCCTGCACCGACGCACACACTGATTAAAATCCCTGTTTGCACTCGCAGTCGCAGAAAGAAACAATCGTCCTGTTTCTCTGCCGCCGACAGACACGTGGCGCCCAGGGGACTGGAAAGTGGGAGATTAGACTGTGCATTGGAATTTAAGGAGGGGTTTCTAGAGTCAGGACATGAAGCCGAGACGCTGCGTCGAGGTCGGACTGAAACACGATATCATTCAGAATAAAATCAAACAGCCTGGACACTAAAATCCTTAAAATCTGAATTTCCGTGTGACTAAATATTTGTCGTTGACATGATCACTGGAGCATCTTTAGCACAGTTATGTCCCTGTTGACTCCTGGAAGCTTCAGGCCTGGAACCAACATTTTATTAATGATTTTATTTTGGGGCCTTATAGAGACATAATTATATCAGCCGGTTCGGTTTTCTCTGATTGCCAACAGTTAATCAAAGACAACTGTCTTCTCTGCTTGTAACCACAATGGCTTCCATATATGATGCAGGCTGGATGGGGAAATAACAAAATACAGAGGACCTGCTGGAAAATCGAGGCTAGCCAGGCCAGTGTTTGTGTGTGTGTGTGTGTGTGTGTGTGTGTGTGTGTGTGTGTGTGTGTGTGTGTGTGTGTGTGTGTGTGTATGTTTGTGTGTGTGTGTGTGTATGTTTGTGTGTGTGTGTGTGTGTGTGTGTGTGTGTGTGTGTGTGTGTGTGTGTGTGTGTGTGTGTGTGTGTCTGTGTGTGTGTGTGTGATGTGTCCAAATTCCCCTTTTTCCAGTTCAGATTTTAAATGAGATTTTCTCTGCATCAAGAGAAACGATATTCTGCACACACGTCAAAACAAAAACATTACAACGACAAATTTTACAAACTAAGAGCATAAACACAATCAAGAATAATAAGGCTAAGTTTACAAATGTTTAATTTATTAAGTGCTGCATTATTTATCCTCATAATCTGGATATAATGTCAAGTTAACAGTTTGTGAACATTTAAACCACATTTATAACAACTTTTAAATAAAGGTTGTGTGTGTGTGTGTGTGTGTGTGTGTGTGTGTGTGATGTTGTGCTAGCTGTCCTCGGGCATACACAGCACTGGATTCACCGGCTTTATCTGCCCGCTCCTCTTTTTACGGCTTCTACCCTCGTGTGGAGCAGGCGTGTCGACAGGTGATGTGCTGCAAGTGAGAACCTCACTGAGGACACCTAGTGGACAGGTGAGGAATGACAGGATCGGCAGCGACAGGTGGTGTTGAAACCAGTAGCAGCTGGGACCAGCAGAAGTCGGACTAATGAAGCTTTGATAATATGTTCCAGCAGCTCTGATGATCTCTTCCATGATTAATCCACCAGAGGAGCTGATGCTGGAGCTCGATCTGTGTGTTTCTGTGGGAGCAGCTTGTGGTCGGGTTTGTTCTCCTGCTGCCTATTGAGCCGGGGCCACTTTGCTGATCATGTAAATCTCCCTCCGTGAATTTTAGGGATGAAACATTAGACTTCTTCATGAAGCATCATCGTTTGTGTTTCTGATCAGGAGAATCCACTCTGCTGCATGTTTAGATAGTCAAAACTTCCTGGAAAACCAAATACTCCTCAACTTCTATTGATCTTGCATCACATGTGGCTCATCTGAGGTTTCCACGTATTCTGGTAATTTAACTCTTGTTGAGGGTGATTCTCAGGACGTCCACTAGGTGGTTCATCGATCAGCAGAAAAACAAACTCCTGCATGTTTGGTTCAATCATCTCACTCATTTTTCATTCAACTGCTCGAGCTGCTTCACTTTGAAAGATCCTGGAGAGAAACAGCCATTCCCCTGACCCCCCCCCCCCCCCCCCCCCCCGATCCGTCTCTGCCTCACTCAGTTCAGAGCTCTGTAAACTAAGAATCCATCACTGCGCTCTGACCTTGGAGCACAAACAGCATCATCGATGTGCCGCGGGTGAGTAATGGTTCAGAGCGGAGGACGACCTGTAACACCGACCTGACCGGATCGCACCACATCAATATGGATGAGCAGCAGGATGGATCACAGGTGAGGGGTCTGGGTTCGATTCCCGCCCTGAGACGTGGAGCCGAGACACAGGAGGAGAGAGAGGGATTGGTGGAACGTGGTGAAGCTAGTTAGGATGATAGATCTGTTGATAATAGAGCGTGAGAGGTGATACAGTCTGATGTCTGGTACACAGATTTCTGTTTTTTAAAATGATGAATTACAGATTCTGTGGGTGGTTATAAGGTCGTAACCTCTTAAAACATATTTCGTCATTTCATTTTGTTTTAAAGTTGTAATAAATGTGGTTTAAATGTTCACAAACTATCAACTTTATATTATATCCAGATAATGAGGATAAATAATGCAGCACTTAATATATTAAACATTTGTAAACTTAGACGAACACAAAAAAATTATACTTGATTGTGTTTATGCTCTAGGTTTGTAAAATTGTCATAATAATGTTTTTGTGTTGACGTGTGGGCAGAATATCGTTTCTCTTGATGCAGAGAAAATCTCATTTCAAATCTGAACTGTAAAAAAGGGGAATTTGGACACATCACACACACACACACACACACACACACACACGCACACACACACACACACACACACACACACACACACACACACACACACACACAAACTGTCTGATGCTTGACACTAAACGATGCCACGGGGACGACAGAGGAGGAAGATGAACACCGGTGCGTTCAGCTGTCGTCGGACGAAGCACTCGATCACAGATGTTTGCTTTTTCTCTCTTTAAGGTTCAATTTGTCACCGGGGTCGTGGAGGAGATTTCTCACTGATGTCGTCACGACTGCTGAATATCAATGAGGAATCCAGGGAGAGCGCTCGGGTCTCGACAGTCAAACTTGTTTTCCTGGAGTCATTTTTCTTTTTATCGATTAAACAGTTTGAGCGTCTCTCCCGCTGCAGCTTCGAACACGCGCCTTCGAGTCCAGTCAATTAAATCTCCTCGGCCTTTCATCACGGCCGCCGCCTCACGACGCCAGCATTATGAAACAATAAATGAAAACACGTAGAGCCGTCTTTTCTAACAAAAACTAAATCTGCCCGGTGGGGAAATGAAACTGCAGCTGTCGGCTCTAACTCTGCTGCTCCCTGCGAGCAAAACAAACAAATACAGAAAACCTGTCCGAGGTTAAAGAGACGTGTTTTAAACATCACATTATTCATGTTGCCTTTTAGTCGACAGGAAACTGGCTTGAAGTCGTGTTTCTCTTTGCCTCTGGGGCGAATGCATCGGCCTTTCAGAGCAGCCTCTAATGATTCACTTGACCATAATCTTCTTCTTTGCTCTGCCGTTGGTTTGATGTATTTATCCGCGCTGTCACAACAAGAAACAACAACTGTGTTTACCTCGAGGATTTGTGGACATATTTGCGGATTAGTAAAAACTGTTTTTTCCGAGCATCCTATCAGCGACAGAAACAAACACCGGTCACCGCATCTCGGTCCCTCGGCCTGTTCCCGGGATTAAACGGCACACGGAAGCTAAACGGAACAAGAGGAGAGAAAAGTTGATGAGGCTTAAGAGCGACGGACAATAACAACGACTGAGGAACAGAGAAGCAAACTGCAAATGGAAGAAAGACAGTAATTAGAGGGAGATGGATACGGAGGCACCTGGTGAGCAGAGAATAGCTCAACGCCCCCGAGATAACCACGAGTAGGAGGCCTCAGTAAATGTCAGCCCGTGGGCGTCTGTAATGGGAGGAGTGCCACAGGGTAAATGAGCGTCTTTGACAGGAGAGAGCCTCATCATATCGAGTGTAATGGGACAGCTTAGGGGAGACCCGCTGGAAAAGGGAATCATCCCACTGGGATAAATGCATATGATTGAAAACACTCATGCAATTTTCACAACCATTTTAAAAACCGAGTTGGGAGAAAACTGGTGGAGGGATTTTCTCTGAATTACGTCACATTATAACTGAGCTGAGGAGCTGATGCTTTAAAAAAAAAAAAACTGAGGTGGCAAACAACAAATCTTTGCTGCACTGGTTTCTGCACCTTCAAGATTTCATCATTTAACCCCTTACTGCCGGAGTTTGTTAATTTCAATATAGCATTTACAGTAGATATAAAATTAAGGTATGAGGCAAATTAGCGACATTAGGCATAATGGGGCATAACCTTAATTTAACAAATTTACCAGTCTCTGGTATGTAGATTCATGCTGCTTTTGATTGAAATTGAATAACAACATATGTTTCTGTACAATCATTGCTGTTCCATCATCACAGTATTTAAAATACAGCTTAATACCTCAAAATGCACTGTCCCAAGGGGCTAGTATGTATTTTGCACTTCGACCACTAGATGGCGGCAGAGTGCTTCCAATACCTTCCTTGGTATGTGTAGTATTTGCACCATCAGTATAGAAGGCGTTCTAATGTAGAAGCTTAATTCCAGTGCATTTTAGTTTAAATATATAGTGTCTGAGATGTGCATTGATATTTGAGAATGAAGATAGTACGACTATATTAGTTTGATCCATATCCTACCTGCTAACATGGAGGAGGCAGGGTTTATGAGCTGTACAGCAGCCGACCACCAGGGGGCGATCCAGAGGATTTGACTTCACTTTGTGTTTCCTGTTTGCTTCTTGTTATTCCTCCTTATGAGAACAGGAGGATGAAGGACAGGAGGAGGCAGCAGGAAACAGGAAACAGGAAGCAGGAAGCAGAGAGACAGATTGTTTGAACAGAGCCGAAGTTCTGCAGAGAATATTTATCAGGTTGCTCCAGAGTCTGGTTCTGAAAGCACCTTGACTCTCCAGCACCTTCCATCTTAACAGGAGATAACACCGTCTAATCTCTAATGGAAAAATATCAGTCCCTGGAGAAACAGAGCTAATCTGAGGAAGAAGAAAAAACAGCCGCGGTGGACGAGGAGAACTTTTTTAAAGGATCGTCCTCGTCGCCTTCTCTCCCCGAAAAACATTTCCAGCTCCGGCCTCCACCCGGGAGTCGCTGCTCGTCACGATCGGTATCAGTTCCCACAGCCTCCTCCAACCCGTCCCACGATAAATTGACTTTCTACAAACATTTTTCAGTTTCACCTCTGCGCTCCCACGAGGTGATAAGACTCGAGGAGGAGGACACGACAGAATTCGGACGACCTTGACTATTAATTAAGATCTTTTGTCTCCTCAAAACGCTGCCGGCTCTAAGTCTGTGTCTGATAAGAAGGTGAAGAACGAAATCTGATAACAAGTAAATACGCAGATCGCTTGGAGTAAGTATTATCGTATTATCTTTCTGCTTCGCGGAGCAGAGGCTCGAATAAATTCTGAACACACTCAGAGTTTAGCATTTTTTTTAGGATGCAAACGTTTCTATGATTTTTATTTTGTGTTCTCGTGAACTTGCTACAAGCTGCAAGCCTCCATCGAGGAGTCGCTGAGCAGAACTGAGACGGGACCCCAGAGAAAAGCTGATCCCCCTTAAACTCCATGATGTACAGGAGACTGCAACGACTCCATGTTTGAAACGAGGCTCCACCCACTGACTTCCTGTTCGCTTCTTCATTTTAAGGGTCTGGTTGAAGAGTGTGTATCGTTTATAGATGTATTGTTGAATACATGTTTAAGTAAAAGAGGAATAAATGAGCTCAACATCCAAACAACTGCCGAAGTCTATACATTCAAAGAAGAGTTTAAACAGAAACTTTCCATAAAGTCCTCAAAGTGACTCCAAGTCCTTTAATATGAGGAGATCTGAACACTAATATGAATACCAACGTGTTAGTTCCCTGTTAATCAGTCGCTGAGATGCACTCGAGAACATCTTGTCCGTTAACGAGCTGCTCAGTCGCGGCTCCTGAGTCAAACGTCTGCTCTCGAGAATCTCTCACTCGAAAGAAGTGAGTTCATTAGATCAGCCTCTCTTCTGCAGCTCGTGGTGGGGGGGGGGGGGGGCTGACGATCAGCAGGAGAAACTCTGTCGTCTAATTACTCATCCGACAGAACTCGAACATCTGGGATTACACACCGGAGGAGGGCTGGATCGTTACGAGCGGCCGGCTGCTGGTGAGAGAGGAGGTTCCCTCCAGCCGGGCATCACCACAGAGGAGGAGAGGAGCTCTGCTGTTTCTGAGACGGCTGAGAAAAGTCCCTTTAGTATCTTCATATCTCGGTGGACAGCAGCCAACAGGAGATTTTCATGAGCTAAATGTGTCGTCTGATAATTGTTCTCTGAGCTTCATGCTGTCGACTGGCAGAGGAGGAGGCAGCAGGATGGGAATCTTCCAGGGGGAAAGAAGAAGAAGCAGAATAATTCATATTTATCACCGGATGCACGAGGCACACGAGTGAAACTGAGGTTAATTGGCATCGCAACAAACTGAGCTCTCTTGCAGAATGTTGGATTATAAATCTGCAAAGTCAAGGTGGCGACATGACTTCAGTTTAAACTTGATTTTTTCTATTAGACAGAATATATCTCAACCTGGACTCACCTCACGAAACCCTCGTGACGGACATCAGAGATGCTGCAGAGATGTTTCTTCACCTTCCTCCAGCTGCTGGACTCTCACTGAAGACAGGTTCAAAAGCAAAAGCATCAGGTGAACTCGGACAATCCTCTTATGAACTTTCACGTTTTACCGTGGCATTCTGGGTAAGAAAAGACCTCCGTATCGAGGTCCCACTGATTCAAGCACTCAACCAATGGCGAGTCAATCTCAGCTGTCAATCATCATGACGGTTCACCTGGATTTTGAAGCCTAAAATCTCGAAACAACAAAAGTATGATGACAAATCGATGAAATTTGACATGTTCACAAGCAAAGCAGCATAAAGGCTCATTTATTTTAAACGCTAGCTACCTATACGGTAATGCACTGTACTCCACACTGCCCTCCTGTGGACATATTGCTTAACAACAAGGTCATCGCAAAGGAAACATCGGAATATTTGGTCAGTGACCGTTAAATCGTTTTAAAACGGACATATCTTTTTGTGTCAAGCGGCATGAATATTCGATTAGAAAGTTTCCGACAAAGAAGTAAACACCCCGTTGCATTCTGGGCCATCTTCACAGCTTTCACTGTTCTTGTGCCCCCCTGTATTTACTTCAAAGTAAAAGCTTGTTTTTCTCCCACGAGTTAGTTTGTCTGCTGACAACAGCCTCAGGTAATTATCGAGCTCACCTCCAGTGTGAGGGACAAACTGAACGATCCAGTTCAATCAGCCACGGACTTCAGAGGAGGAGGCGACAGAGCGTTAATTCCATTAAACCGTCAATACGTCCTGAGAAGAAGAAGAAGAAGAAGAAGAAGAAGAAGAAGAAGAAGAAGAAGAAGAACAAGAAGACGAAGAAGAAGAAGAAGAGGAAGACGAAGAAGAAGAAGAAGAAGAAGAAGGATTTGTAGAATCTGTATATAAATTCACAGAAAACTCACTAAAGAAGTTGGAAATATGTTTATACAATATTACACGAACTAATATACTATATTATTTGGTAGGATTTATTTGGAATATTGCTTTTTATACTTGTTTTGTGTTTGTGTCTTTGTTGTCATTTACAGCAGCAGGAGAAAGATGGATATTATACTATATAAGTAAAAGCCACAGAGTAGAAATACTCATAATACTTTAATTAATTATCGATGTGTTTAGAATAATTATTTGTCATTATTATTATTAAGTATTTAGAATCGGGTGTAAACTTCTGAACAGACTCATATCGGCTATTTGTTCTGTAATAATCTGAATCTGTCATATTTAATAAATATCTGTCAGTTAAATGTATTTGAGATAATCAGAGTACCTGCATGATGCATCTGAAATGTAGTTTTCATCCCCTCACATGTTCTTCATCAGGAGTTTAAACCTGAGGCCTGGAGACTGAAATGCTTTTTCAATCGCAGCTTCACCAGGAGGCAGTTTAAGGTCAGAACCACGACATGTTTAACACATAGATACAAACTCAGGCAGCAGAAGAAAAACACTTCACCAGCAACACGGCTGCTCTCATCAGAATGCAGCTCGGTCCGTCTCCTGAGCAGCCACTGGTGCAGCTGGAAACAGCTGGAAACCAGTGTAATTACAGGTTTCAGAGCCGGGCTGAGGAGCCGGGCTGAATACTGAGGGATTCAAGTGAACTGAACCAGTCAACCAGCCAAGTGGAGGAGAAACAGATGCAGAGATCACTCCACTGGAACTGGAGAGAAGAGGAATGTTGGAGGTTCAGTGCTTTTCTAGAACATTTATCGTTTTCTGTAACTTATTGTCGGTCCAGAGACAAAAAATCAGAACAACAAAGTACAAACAGATTCCAATATAACCTGAATTATGCATCGTCACGAATGAACTGCTGCTGTAACTCTGCCTCCGCTGACGGGCTCAGGGTGACACATGGTTATGCATCTGCTCAATCCATCGACTTCTGCAGCACGGCCGTGAAACGAGGTGGATCACTTCGGTTTCACATCCACAGAGAGAAGAGGAAAAGGAAAGATGTCTCTGACCTTCATGAGCCCGTTTCAGGTCCTGCAGGAGAATTAGAGCCAAGAATATAGTAATAATTCAGTTTTTTATCATTTCAGTGTTTCGAAAATAAAGTGGAGTGGTCAAAGATAAATAATAATTATGATAATTTGATTTATAACTTTATTTTTATAGTACTTATCTAAACAAGGTCAAAAAGTACTAAAATGAATGAACTAAAATAGAAGGTATTAAGTTCAACTAAACTTTAAGAGTTAAAGGGAAATTAAATCAGAGGAAGAATTATTTCGTGCTCCGCAAATAGTCGGACATTTAACAACAAAGTCCAAATACTGAGAGTAAATCAAAATATAGAGATTAAATCCAAAAAGTTCAAATGTTGATGGCAAAGTCAAATTAAATCAGGAGAAGGATTTTGTAAATAAAGTTGGAGTGTCAAGAACAAAGTAGAAACTAAGTCAGAGGTTTTTATTTTTCTATTCAGGGAATAAAGTCAGAAAGCTGAGAGGGAAGTCAAAATGTGGAGAATTAAGGCAAAGTGTTGAAAGTAAAGTCGAACGAATTCAGAGGAAGATATTTAATATATTTCGCAAATAAAGTAGAAAGGCCAAGAATAAAGTAGAAATGTTGAAAATCAAATAAAATCAATTTGTGAGCTTCCAACTCTTCCATCTTTCTGAGCTCCTGAGGTTTCTCACTGGTCATTAAACTGATTATCCACCAAAACAGAAATTATCTAACTTTAAAGATGAGGCTGAATCTTTCATCACATCCCAATTCTAATCAGGTCTGTGATTACAGCCAACAGCAGAGATTTACCTGAATCACACAATCCAACTCGGTCCAACCCTCTCGTGACCTCGGGCGTTTTAAAAGGCAGAAGGGACCAAGTGGCACTTTGCAGAGAATCACTGAATGTGGATGATTCACCGCTCGTCACATGTCCCTGCTGTGTGGATGTTAACAGCAGAGGAGTCAGCGGTGAAGGATGTGAATCCGCCCACGCCGCGGTTTGAAAGAGCAAATATAAAAGATGTAAATGTATGTAAAGTGTTCTGGTAGTGGAGGGGGAGTCTCCTTCATGTGTCAGCTTCATTTACCGTAAACAAAGAAGCTAAAGAGCTCCGAGCTTTTTCATTTCTCTTCCCTCAACACATGTTCTTTGGTTCTGACTAGGAACCAGATTAACAAACTTCAGAAGTGACTCTGAACTGAGGATTCGTCTGTGAAGTGGAAACAGAAAAACTCTGACGATGAAAAACAGGATCTTCAAGTAAAAAAAAAGATCGTTTATTTTCTTACAGCATTTCGTTGATAGTCAAACAACCAGCGTATGAATCAAATCTGTATATTTCTACATGGCAGCTCACTCACACACACACGTCACTGCACCAACACAACGGTTACACACTTCAGCTCTAAACCAGTGCATCGTCAGAGAGACACGACAACACAGTCATGATCTCACTCCTGTAAGAAGAACAAGGCTGATGTGGATCAAGGTTTTTCTTCCTCTCAGTAAATCAAAAAAAAAAACAATGTGTTAAATATCTGACATCTCTAACTTGTCTGGAGCCTCAGTGGAAAGCACATGTAGAAAATATCTAGAAGCAGGTTGTGAGTGTAAAGTTTTCGTGAAATTAACTGAGCAGAAAAAACTCAAAGAGCAGGAGTTATGGATTTGTTTAGATCTATTATAAACTGTGGTCTTGAGCGTCTAACTTTTCCAAGTTATTGCTTCTTCAAACCAAAACGTAGTCGTGAGGATGGAGCCATAATCTCAGTAGTTTTACATTTATCTGTTTTCTCAGCAGCTGAGCTCAGACTGAAAGTTGAGTTCCTCTCTTCTGCAGGACGGACCACACTTCAGAGAATCAAGTCTCTGGATGTGGCGAACTGTTGTGTGATTAACAAAAAACAACTAAAACAATGCACTTTAAAGTTTTAGCAACTTTTTCCTCATTAAAATCCCATCAGTGCCTCAGGGCCTGGCAGAGAGAGGACGGTGTGTGTTTGTTCAACAGCTGCTGTCGATCCTCTTTCTGCTTCTCAGCTTCTCCTCCGTCAGCACCTCCTCTTTCCACACCAGCTGAATTCAGTCAGTTGCTAATATCACCTCGTGTGTTTTCATGTCATGTCTGCCTGACGCCTCCTGGATTATCTCAGCGCCTCATCCTGATCAGCTCAGCTGCTTCTCCATCGAGTCCCAGTCCACCTGTCAGAAGCAGATTAGCGTTTGAAACACACGTCTGTGCAGCGAGCGAGGTGACAGACAGGCCCAGTGTTACAGAGCCTCGTGCTGCCGTCAGTGATAAAAGCTTTGCTGTTCAGAGAGCAGGGGGGGGGGGGGGGGCTTCCAGCAGGCGGCCGGCAGCAGGGAGGAAACACAATCGACTGAACAGCACGATTTCTCAAAAGCCTCCTCACAACAGGAAACTGGAAAACGCTAAATGCTCATAGATGTATTTGTGTCCGCTGCTTTTTTTGGCTTTCATGTTCCGAACGGAGAGAATTCACCAGAGAGGAGAAAGAGCGGCAGCGAGAGGAAGGAGGAAAGAGGTAGAAATGGAAATGAAGTGGAAAAATCAATCCCTGCTGTATTAAAAAGTCTCCGAGTCTCTCAACCGGCAGCAGACGGCGGCGTGCCACTCGACAAACGCACAATGCGCTCGTGGCGATGTGCACGACTGCAGTGAGACTGTGTCGACTTTGAAGAGGCCATTTGTTAACAGCACAATTCAGTGGGAGCTAAAATGTTACTGGAAGAAAAATCACTTGTGAGGAATGTGTAATTCAGAAGATGGACAATACTTGCAAAATGGAAATTGCTAAATTGTGTAAGTGCATCAGCCAAATGAAATAAAGTTGTGTTTGAATATTATAAAAAGAGACGGGAGCTGAAACCATGTGTTTTTTTCAGACAGAGGCTGAACAGAGGAGCAGCAGCGATGGACAATCTGAGGACAGTGTGTTCTGAAAATGAGGAGAATGTTAAATTTAAATTATAAACCAGAATATGAACATTGACAAGTCTCCCCTTTAAAACGTCCCAACACGACACTGATGTTAGCGAAAGATTGTTGTGGACACGAAGCCGACATTTACATTTTGTTTTTAAATATTTACAATCTGTGAAACCAGGAAATCAAACTCCTCAGAAGTCCTGTTTGGATCCATATGTACACAATATACAGGTTTTTGCGTCTCCCAGTGAATTATCCCAGTGAAGTCTCCCAGTGAGGTCTCCCAGTGGCTCTGGGTTCAGTGAGAGGTTCTGAGGCGTCTCCAGTTCACCGGGCTCGTCTCCGGCTAAATGAAATACTCCTTTCGGTTTTCCCCGCAGACGTTCTGGGAGTCGGTCTGGCTGGTGAAGGGGAAGTCGGGGCTGTCCTCCCGCTGGACTCCCTTCACCTCCTGATTCCTGTACGTCTCTTTTCTGCGGTAGAGGAATCGGCCCGTGATCGCCAGGACGGCCACGACCACGAAGATCACCACCGCTATCACACCTGCAGGGCAGAGCACGTTTAAAGATGTCAGATCGTTTTTTTTAAAGGTTTTAAATGAGTATGAATGTTATCTCTCTCCCTCTACACTCACTTTATTCCCTTTCATGTTCTGAGTATCCTTCTAATCTAACTTTCTAGTACATTCAACCCCCGGTTCAAATCTCTTCCATCTCTTCAGCTGCTGCTCCATTGAGCACATCTGAGAATATGATCTCAGGTTCAATTTAATTTGAAAATACCACTGAAATCAATGTAATAGCACATTGTATTTAAAAAAGACCAATTCTTTAAGATAACAGAGAAGGAGCTTTAACATCAGGCAGAGCACATGTTGATCTGAGGCACGTTCGTGTTGTTCAGCTGAGACAAACTCAACAAACATGTCAAATAACTCAACAACATCCATGAACACACACATGAATCAGCACATGTGACACTTAGACGTCTGCTTGCTCTGCAGAATCCGGATCCCTGTGGATTCCTGACTGACACGCTGACTCTGCAAAGTGAATCTACCACAGTGGACTTTGGTCACAGAGCTTTGTGATGTGTGTCCATCCCCCCCCCCCCCACCACCCCCCTGAGGTCCGGACGTCTCCTCCTAATCTCATTCAACACAGCGAACAGGATTTCACACGTTTGGACTCTGTGCTGCTCAAAGAAATGGATTTGTCTAATTGGAATTCAAGAATATGGAGCAGAAATTTAATTTCGCACTATATTACTTCTTTTTGATAAGGAAAAGTTTATTTTAATTAGCTCAGCTTTGTGAGTCTGAGACACAAAGTCACAGAGATTCGATTCAGAGTTTTAAAAGACGTCTTCCAGCTTCACCTTTACACTGAAGGAGCCATTCAATCTAACTCTGAATCAATCTGACCAGAGGAGCAGGTGATCTCTCATCAATGGAATAAATCTGTCAGTGACACAAGAAGACGGTGAAGCTGCTCAGTACCTCCGATCAGAGCCGAGTCCGTCCTGATGGCATTGACCAGAGGTTGACCTGAACCCACTGAGCCAGACTGGTCTGCAGCAGAGGCAGGAGAGAAGAAGAGAAGAAGAGAAGAAAAGAAGAGAGAGATAGAAGATTAAAATTGCGAAATTGAGACAAGATAAAATAGAGTAAATAAAAGGCTCCTAGAAGACGAAGCAATGAGAGAAGAGAACAAACAGCAGGAGAGAGAAAGTTTAAGACACAGTCACAGAATCGTCTTTCAGAGAGTTCAGGGACAGAGACATGAAGCTGGAGGGAAACAGTTCTACAGGGAAGAAATGTGACAGGAAATTCAAATTAATTATCTCATCCAGCACGTTGTCGGGAACAGGATATAGCTCATATGGCTCATGTTCTTATTCTGAATAATTCGATATGTTTGGTTTCCCTTCCTGGTTCCTGGTCGGGCTTCAATCCCGCCTCCTCCACTTTAGTAGATCACAACGAGGACCCAGGCCTGAAGATATTTGCTTTTTAGGTCACATATAAAAACATCTAACCTTTAAGTGGTTTTAAAATGTACTGCTTCCTTTTACAATCTAATCCCAGCTAGGTATGTACATCTTTATATTTATTATCTTATTATTATCGAATTATATCTTATTATATCTCCTCTCTCTGTAACTCACCAGTAGTTAAGTATGTAATATAACCTCCTCACAGGTTACAGTGTCACAAACTGTAAATGCTTCACAAAATCAAAAACACAAAACGTGGCTCATCTCCATCTTCAAACGTTTCTAGAATTCCTCTCACCTGACAGGTGGTGTTTGTTCTCCGCTGCGTAGGGATTGGCCGACGCCGAGGAGCCGCAGCTGGACCGGAGGAGAGGTCCGCTGATGGAGACGGGGCTGGTGTCCGGGTGGAGCAGGGCGGCTTTCAGAGGACTGATGGAGTTGAAGCTGAGCACTGAGAGACAGCCGGAGAAACCCAGAGACGCCAACCTGGACACGTCCGGGTCCAGATCAGAGTCTGAGGAGGAGGAGAGGAGCAAAATAAAGTAGTATCTCACCTGTAAACAACTTTATTTATGTGGTGAAAACTAAAGGAGGCAAGAGACAAATTTAATATTTGTAGGAAATGTGAAGAAATCCCCTGAAGCCGGACGTACACACGCACAAACCCGACATGTGCCTCCGGTCGCTGTCTATTCCTGGAGGCATAAAAGTGAAGCTTGATTTATCGGCGCTGTAACTTAAACATTTATTTAGAGGCTGCACTCAACCACCGGGACCATTTGTCCAAATCATGTCAAACACCGACAGGTTCATTGACTCCGCTGCACATTATCCTGCAGAGGACGACAATAGAGGCAGCACATTGATTCTGAGGATCTCACACACAGACACACACACAGACACACACAGACACACACTGTGACTTTCCCCAGGAAGTGTTCATGTTGATGAGCAGCAGGGAACATGACGGCAGCCTGTACCACTCACCTCCTTCCCTCCTCCCTCCTTCCCTCCTCCCTCCTTCCCTCCTCCCTCCTCCCTCCTCCCTCCTCCCTCCATCAGCCTCTCTCTGTTCCATCAGTCCGGCTGATTGGGGATCAAACACACGGTGCCTCACTCTCTGAGACTTTACATCCAGTAACAGACTGAAGTTATTAAGATAATTAGTATTTATAATGCCCTCAAAATGAGTTGTGTGCAGCCATGACTAAGATATTGTGTTATAATAAGATTCTTTATGATTTAATAACCAATAACCAAAATGTTTACATTAGGCTGACAATAACAATTATGTTCTAAAACAACTTCTATGCAGATTAATTAAATTAAATTGAAGTAATTAACATTTTTCAGCACTATCTTCGTAGAAAGAAGAAAACGAATAGATCCAAATTTAAATTAATTTGTGGAGCCGAATTAAGACGAGATGACAAGATGGACAATTACATTGATCGCCCCCTGGTGGCTGGCTGCAGTGTAGATCAGAAGCCCTCCATGTTAGTGGATGGGACATGGAGGAGAAGGCGGGGACTCGTTCAGCTGGTCAGGTGACGGCTGCTTCACCGACTCTTCCTGTTTCACAGTTTGTTTCCTGTTAAACTGTTTCTGTGAGTCTCTCTCTTATCAGAAAGCCGTGGCCGCCTCGCAGCCCCTCGTGTTATTAACAGCTCATACCTCCGTCTCTGATGCAGCCGCTCGGAGGGAACATGAATAAGTCATGACTGAGACAATTACTGTCCCTGTCCCACTGTGATACAGGTCCCTGTCCAGCTCCAGGTCGATGTGCTCTAACGCTCTTCTCTCCACTCGAGGAACATCCTCCCGGTTTTAACTCTAACTGAAGCTAAACATATTCATACTCCACCTGAGGCTTTTCAAAGCTGCCAAACATATTTAATATTTTTCAACCTCTTGGTTATGATAGAAAGCGAAAAGGGGCAAAACACGATGTTCACAGCAACTCATCAATTATGCATCAGGTCCTTCTCGTTTGTTCTGACATGGAACCTGAAAGCAGCGACATCAGAAACACAACATCCACATTGGAGAGGGAGGAAATCAGCATTACTCAAAAAATATGATTTAATCTCTATTATGTATTATTTGTTTGTGGTTTTCACTCATAATAAATCACAGTAACTACAAAAAGGCAGATAGGAATAATGAGGATAATGCCCTGAGACCTTATTGTCCAGAGCTCATGTCTGAGATCAGATCTGATCCCAGTTCAGCCTCGTCACTGACCTGGCACTCTGCCCAACACCAGAGACTTGACGGCGTTGAATTCTCCGTCAGACGTCAGGTTGAAGTCCTCTCTGGCGTTCTGGTTAATCTGAAAAGAAAAGAATCATCTCCTGACTTCAGTTCCACCAAAATTAGTTTTTCCAATATCAAAACCCAAAGTTTAAAAATCTCTTAAACTTTGCTGACTCTTGTGGGACCCGAAACAGATCCAGTTTAATCTCTTGGTGAGATATCTTTGTCCAGAGTATACGTTCACCTCCCGTCTTCACAACATTCTTCTAAAGATAAAAGGATTCAAAGGAATAGAAGGAGGATAAGATGAGATGCAGCTCATATTTCAGCTCGGCTCAGTGAACCAGGACGAGGTCACCTTGTTACTTGTTATCTCACCACGTTGATAACTATATGGACATCCAGGCTGCCGGGGCCTGGTTGGGTGAAGTTCACCTCATGCATCACCTGAGGCTGTTGTTAACAAGATAAGAGTTTCAGTAGATCCAGGTCTGATTAGGAGGCTTCATGTTTCATGAGGAGATGCATGAATGTGGAGTTTGTCCAGCTGCAGGAGGAGCTGAGAGGAAAGTGCTGACAGAGCTTTAATATCACGATACTGTAAAGTGTGTGTGTGTGCATCTCTATGTGTGACCTTGACTTTACCCTTGAGAAAAGTGACTTATCTATAAAACATGAGAGGGGGGGGGAATTCACATGAAGCAGTTTTTACAGCTGCTGTGGTTCTACACTGAACTTAAATAGGATTCTCATGTTACTCTGGATATTTTTCATTAAACACAACAGATGCTTTATTTGAGTCTTTGTCCCCAAGTGGACTAAAACTGCTGAATGCCTCTTAACAGTGTCCAGGTTTAGGTGGTAAGGTATTACTAAAGTGTGTGTGTGTGTGTGTGTGTGTGTGTCTGTGTGTGTCTCTGTGTGTGTGTGTGTGTGTGTGTGTTGTTACCTGCACGGACACAGAGTCGCTCAGTCTCCTGACAGTAACAGTGTGTAATTGTCCGTTGGCCAAACTCTTCACTCTGCTCCTCAGCACCTCTGCTTCTCTGCTGCTGTCCAGCTTGTACCTCACCTCCAGCTCATCTGCACAAAGACACACACACACACACACACACACACACACACACACACACACAGACACACACACAGGAAAACATTACATTTAGAGCTGCATTTGCAAACAACAGATGCAGGTCAGCTGTCTAGAAAGTTCTCCCCGCTTCCATCCAAACATCAGCTGGTATCTTTCCAGCCCAGTGAGACCCTCACAGTGTTAGAGTGAACTGATATGAAATATGAAATCTTATGATTACAACTCTATTTTTCTACAGTGGTACAAAGAGCGACCTGCAGACTCCTGCTGCTGCTCTGGTAACACGTCTGTTCCTGAATGAGGTCTTGAGGAAAATTTGGTTTTGGAGGCTGAACAGGTAAAAGTTCAGTTGAAGTTAAAAAGAAAACAGATAAATTGGAAACTTCTTGTTTAACACCATTCACCTGACAACTCCAGCGTCAACAGGAAACCTTAATGCACTGCTGTCCATCAGCCGTGAGTCATTAACAGCAGAGAAATCCATTTACAGCTAATCTAGCAGCAAAGTGCTGTTTTATTAGAATCCTGGAAGCAGAAAATGTGATTTATAAATTCAAAGTGCCTCCTTCTCTTAAAAGCCAAACTCACTCACAACATCATCCGAGTCCAAAGTTTATAAAACACATCAGTGAGTTTTCTGCTGTTTCATTCTGCAGCACACTGACCGGTCGCCCATTAAAAGCTGCAGCAAACTCCCCCCCCCCCCCCCCCCCCCCCCCTCCCCCTCAGCCTCACCCATCAGCTCCCACTGATAAAACCACTGAACACTTTCTGTCCTCCTCCAGCCAGTCCTCCCAGCTGGACAGATTAAAAGCCAGTAGAGGCTGACGGGTTGAATCCAGAGAAGAAGAAAGATCGGACAGATCCTGATAGATCTGGGAAAGCTGCGGAGCGAAGGATGAGGAGGAGGAAGGAAAAGGGGGAGGAGATGTGAGGAGAGGAAAGTAATTGGAAAACCTTGGGGGAGGAAAAAGAGGTGTGGCGGAAAAGTAAAGACGGAGAGAGGTTTAAAACCATGAAGATGAAAAGGAGGGAGCGAACGAACACGGGAGAAGAGAGAGAAAATGAAGGAAGGTAAAAAGATGAAAATTAGAGGTAAGAGGACAAGGACAAAAGGATGAGAGGAAAATTGTAAAGCAGGAGGAGAAAGGAGGAGGACGAGGGATGAGCAGGAAAAAGGAAAGAATAAATCCACTCCCCCCTCAGGTCTGAACATCAACCACACTCCTTCAAAATAAGAGCCCCCCCCTCCTCACCGTGCTTGTTGATGAGCAGGGCCAGGTGCTCTCTGTAGTACGAGGACACGTAGAGCAGCAGAGCCGGACTCTGATTGGTCCTGAAGCTCAGCGAGACGTTCTCTCCTCTCAGCGTCACGTCGGAGTAGATGGAGGACGGGGGGGCGCTGCTGTTCCTCATCAGCTCGTACGGCTCCTTGAAGGTGTAGCTGACGGAGGTGGTGGACTCGAAGGAGGCCGACACCTCTGCAGGAAGAGAGACAGACTCACTGTTATAGCTTCATCAGAAAAGTAGACACACAAACATATTTATTTACAATATTGATATTTCCTTAGACTTAATAATTGTCTGTGTTAATGCTTATCTAATGTGTACATGCTAATTTTATAGTTCATGTATTTTATGAAGAGCTGTTGATATCAACAGGATGAGAACATATAGTCACTTTCCACACCTGAGCCTCGTCCTGTTGATGCAGATCTAATCTCCTGCAGTTCTTCTCACTTCAGTTTGTTGAACCCAGATACAAAGTTCAATGTGATGATGTTTTCTTTTTAATGTAATGAATGTAGCAGCAAACAAGTGGTTTGAATAGACTGAAGTCACTCAGCCTCAGTTTGCATGAAAGCTTCAGCTCGATACTTGTCGAGTGTTTCACTGAACTCAAAGGTTCACTGGATTTATAAAGACTCTCAACCTTTAAACTGACAAACACCCACATGTCCTGATAACAGTCTGAAGTCTCCTCTTTTCATGTGTTTGTTTCTCCTTCAGTGTTTTTTAATGCCTCATGAGAAACCTGTCCATCAGGTCTCTTCATGGAGTCTGAGGCTCAGTGACAGGTGGACGGTACCTGAGTGGCAGAAGACTCCGGTGAACGCCGACAGGCCGCAGTCGCAGTGGAAGCCGGTGGCTCTCTCCACGCAGCGGCCCCGGTTCTGGCAGAGCGAGCCGTAGCTGCTGCAGTGACCCGGGCAGCCGGGTCGAACCCCGGGCGTGATCCTCGCCCGCTCCTCCAGGTCCAGGGTGACGCCGTTCAGCTGCAGGGAGCGGATGCAGCCCCGGAAGCCCTTCTGCCGGGACGCGGTTCCTCCTGAACACATCAGGAGACACAACACAACCATGAACACGAGCTGCAAGTCGAAGTCAGTGACATCATTTTGCACATTTAGATTTTAAATGTGTTTTTAAAAAGGGTTTATTCTCTGCTCATGAACAAACAGTTACTCTGGGCATCATGGACGTCTGAGCCAGATTTTGGTGAGGATATTTCAGAAGTTGGCGCAACAGGAAAAGTCCCAGACATTCATCCTCAAGGGACCATGAATATTTCTTACCAAACTCCACAAGACGACATTTTACACAAAACTAAGACGGTGGATCTGAAGTGAAGTCAGGGGATCACCACAGGGATCCAGAGACATCCTCTGGGAACCATGACACACTCCTTCTCTCTTTGGGTCCTGATAAGTCTCACTGGTTTCCTCCTCCTCTTGTCCTGTGCAGCATACCCCCCCCCCCCCCCCCCCCCCGCTCCTCCATCAGCTTTAAACTGTCAACTCTCCTCTCTCGAAATGAAACGATGAAAAAACCCACCGTGGTGACACAAAGCTTTTATCACAGAGACGGTGAAAAACGGTTTCGGGGGCAGAACCTTCATCAGCTGTCGCTCTGCTTGTCAAACAGGAGGCGCTGCCCACTTCCATGTGTCGGCTCCCGCTGCGCTCGGCGTTGTGTAATGGTCCCCGTTTGTTCACTGGGATTCAACACGACACCCTCTTAGTCCTGCAGTGATCACAGACTGAAGCTCATTGAGCAGCGTTCGGCTGACAGCTGCCTTTTGTGCAGCCGCAGCTTTTCACACTGATAAATCACCGAGCTGCGTTAAGGCCTCTGCTCTCCGGTCTGATTCGACTCATTAACTCTTCAAACAACTGGAGATGAAATGATAAAGAGTCATTTTCATCCTATAAGTCTCCTGATCATCATCGTTCAGCATTAAGATAGAATCTCACCTGCGCTCTGATAAAATGACCTTTTCTCGTTAGAGCACATCTTGCACTTTTTAATGTAAATGCCTTTTATGTAAATCAGCATCATAATCACAGTGAGTCAAAGCCCGGTAGTTACACCCTGACTCTGCAGAGTGTAAATCAACCTCATGAATAACAAATCAAACAGCATCTAAACGCTCTCATTTCATATTTGCACCAGCAGATTTATTCAGAAACGAGAATTATCAAAGATGACGAAGAAGAAAACGCTCACAACTTGAAGAGATTCTCTCAAAGTAAAGTAGAGAAGAGGCCAAAGTTTCATGAGGCCGACGTGACCTTTGACAACTAAAATCTAACCAGATAATCCGGGAGTCTGAATAAACCTTTGTGCCAAATATGAATCTGAATCTCAAGGTGTTTGTGTGGTCACAGCGACCTTGACCTTTGACCTCAGTCCACAAAACATTCCAAACATATCTCAAGTCTAAAAGAGTCCTCAATAATAAAAAGTTCAACACAAGAGTATTGGTAAAAACACTATACTAACTTAAACCCTACAAATATTACTGTCATTATTATTTATTGATTATTGTATTATTATTAGTAGTAGTATACAGACTTTATTGCACTAAGTTTAGATCATTATCATCTTAAAGAAAAACGAACACAAAAACATATTAATGTTCAGCTTCAGTTGCTGAACTGTTTTGTTTCTTTGTGAATAAATAAAACATTTTAAATATGAAGAATTATGATGGTGAAATCAAATGATTATTTTCATTAATTTTGTAACTGAAGTATGTTTTTGTGGCAAAGCAAACACGAGATTAGAGGCTCGAGCTGCAGAATTGACTGATCAGGATACTTCACGTATATTTATCACATCCAGGGACACGAGACGCAAACAAGGGGAATCTTGAAAATCCGTGTACAAGCAAATGCTTTGGTCCCAGAGACAGAAGAATAAAGTGTCTGAGCCGACGGTGACGCAGCACAAACACACAAAGGATTACACATCCACACAGGGCAACACAAAAGATGATGAAGCTTCACAAAGGAAGTCGTTTCTGCTTCGTCGCACTGGAAACTGCTGCGTGTGGAGTTTCCTCAACAGGAATCAGAGGATGAACAATGCTGTGGATTATAAATCTGTGCAAAGGCTAATTAATCTAAACAATGGAGTTCAGTTCCTTGTGAAGCAAGGCAGGATTATCACTCACACACAAACACACTGTAGATTCACGGAGTCTGACTTCAACACAGACCAACACAGCATCTCATGAGCAGAAGTCCCTAATAAACACAATGCCTGTGTTGAGAGAGGGTTTATGAATTTAAACAAGCCGAGAGCCGTTAATCCAAATAAATCAATATTTGGTTTCACATACAGCAGATCTACAGGAAGCTGTTGTATGCTCATGAATTATTAATACGTGAATAATCCTACAACAACAACATGAAAAGAAGCCAAACAAAGAAGTGAAGACATTTGCTTAAACAATGTTTTACAAGTAAAAATACGCAGCCTGGGAAAAAACGGTGCAATTACTTTTTCTGTGGTTCTGCAGCGACAGTGGCCGTGAGTCTCCTCTTGGTTTTAAAACCACAGATTTATAATAATAATAATAAAATGTATTCATGTAGCATCTTTAAAAACACGTCTACCAGGTGCTTTACAAAACGAGAGGATGCAGGTAAAAGAGAATTGAATTAGAAACTAGGGGGGAAAGATAATTTTTCTCCCAGTTAGGAATTAATCATTGGAGATTTCCAGACTAGCTTTGCCCCAATTCAAACCACTTAATAGAACAAACTAAATCTAAAAACATTCTCAAATAAACTTAATTTTATTTAATTAGTTCTATTATTATTACTTCCTTCTTTTAGTGATTACTTCCTGCAACTACAGGATCCTGTTTTTTTCCCCCCGCACAGGTTCATTTAAATATTAATTGGAGACCTTATTTGCAATTAAATTACAAACTGGTTTATTCAAGCAAAGCCAGGGTCGTCGGAGCTTCTTAATTATCCCGGTGTTCGTGGGAGGTTCAGCTGGGCATCGAACCTGTGAAGCCCAGTGCTGCTGAAGTCACAGAACCAGTCCATACCAGTACATTTCCATTCTAATAAACAGTATAAATCCTTTAGTGCTCTGTGCTGATAATTCAGAGGTAGTATATAATATAATATATACAGGGTTTGGGCTGATGGTGACGACCTGCTGGCCACTTACAGCGGATTATGGGATAAACACATTCGTCCAATCTCATCACTGTTGTGTTGTTTCCCTGCGCATTGTGTTTACTGATATGAAGTGACACACAAACTATTTACAGGACGATAAAACCTGATGATAACTGATGGATTTTCATTATTTGTTCCTCGCTGCAGATCCAATCAGGTTAGTGTAGATGAAGGAGCAGCTCTGATGACTGTGGATATTCTCAGAGTCGCAGGGTGACTGCTAATGAATCACTTACAGGTTCATCTACAGATCATCTGAAGACACTGTATATATATATAAAACCACTGCTCCCTGTTTATTCATCCAATGTAACAAATCATCGACTCAGCACTTTTATATCCAGCCGTGTCGAGCCTACAGCAGTTTGAGAATATCTCTCTTCTTCCGAGCCGGGTTGTGAGAAGAGGTCGGACCTCCCAGCCTCGAGGGACTGGGATCAGACGACCGGGAGTTTATGCTGAAGTCTGGACGAGCCGACTCAGCGGCTTTTAAATCCGATAGCGCTGAGGAGACCACGGGATTCAGCCAAAAGGAGATTTAGAGGAAAACAAAGAATATTTTGAACCTTTTTCTTCTGAGGATTTGATCAGAAACAGAATCGTTGAGGATCACTTCCTGCTGCAGCTGCTCCTCATCTCTCTCCTGTAGTTTATCTGTGTCAAATTCATCACTATTACAAGGGAAGTGTTTCAATATTCTACTAATAACCTGATTTAAAACAAAAAGTCTGAATAAGACACGTTAAATCTTGTATGTATAATGTTTTTGTCCTATCTTTTATTTAAAATGTTGTGTTTCTGCATCCACAGCAAACAAATTCATCTGATCACGAGTATTTCCAGTCTTTTCACTGGTTTCTGTCCAGTTCCAAACAGACGTATGAGTAACTCTGTGGCTCGGAGGGAGACTCCGAGTTCTGAACAAGCTCAGATGAACTGCTCGACGGCAGAGGAGGAACCAGCAGCTGTGCACAGATCAGTGCTTTCCTGCAGCGGGAGATACTGTGAACTGAAGGGGGAGGAGAAACTAAATGTAGAAGAAGTGTGTGTGTGTGATTGTGTGTGTATGTGTGAGATGCAGAGGCCTCGTGTGTCTCCCCCTCACCTATGAACAGCTGGCTGTTGAGCTGCAGGTGGACGTGTCCCTCGGCCGGCGCCTCCTGCCTGGCGGGGGGGAGCTGGTCCAGCCGCAGCGTCGCCTCCTTCACGTTCCTCTCGGCTCGGACCCGGTGCCACCGGCTGTCGTTCAGCGACTCGTTGGACTGCACCAGAACCTCCAGCGGCCCGTTGCCCACGTCGAAGGAGAAAACCACCTGAGTGGAGGCTGAGGAGACAAGATGGAGGAGTCAGAGAGGGATGGACCACGAGGACAAGATGGAGTTTGAATGTTTGGTTCTGTGAAGTCATGCAGAGACTCAGATGGAGTATAAGCAGATATGAGACATATTAGACCATCAACATCTCAGTAACTCTCAGATGTCCCTCTTAAATTCACGGTCTGGTGCCAGTGACTTTGTTCCTCCTCCCATCAAAGGCACAGAGAGATCTTAAATCTGTATTTGTGGATTATGGCTGGACACAGTTGAAGATAGAAAACTTCAAGGGTGGACAGGAAGGAACTAAAATCAATTTATCCTCGTAATTCAAATCGTAACACTAAGTTTCAACAATGTATTTTGCAGAAAATCAATTAAGGAAGTGTTTATGGAAGCAGCCGGGAGCGCTTTAGGTTAATGATACAAAACAAGACACGATACAGTGAGCACTCAGGCCCAGTGATCCACCTAACTGCTCACGATGGAACGATCCACCCAGTATGGATCATCATATCGCTGAGGCCTGGTGGGACCTGGAGGAGCTGAACAGTCGTACCAGCACCTTCAGAATCTCTCTCTCTCCTCTCATGTTCTTTTCAAACGGAGAGTTCGAGTGTCTCTGAAAACAAATCCTCTCTCTTCCTCTTTTTGGAAGCAGAGGATTTGGTTTCTCTGGGAGCGGAGAGCGAGATGAAACCAACCTCAAGGCTTCCGACGGTAACTTTCGTTGGGAGATTGTTCTCAGGACTAACAGGAGCGATCTGAGGACGGCTGCCGGCGGAGCAGTGGTATTCAAAGCTGGAACAAACGAGCTGACTGTGATTTCCCCCGAGGACCGAGGCTGTTGCTGCTGCAGCGTCCCCGAGTGTGTGTCTGTCCCTTCAAATCCCATCTATAAGCAAATGCACGGTGAGGCACAAAAATAGCAAATGGAATTTGATGAAACAGAAAACAACAGATTCACGACTTTCCACACTCGTCTGCCTCTAAGTGCGCAGCTCATTGTTCACTGCATCAAAGTCCGAACCGTGAACCCAGTGGAGGAGAAGCCCGGGGGGGGGCATTTATTCCATCTTTTAAATGACACCACAGCACAGAGGGATGTGAATGTAAAACTAAACACAAACACCTACGCAGGCGACACAATGTTGTGGTGCCAATAAAGTAGAATCACACCCTCTGGGTTCCTGATGTCATATTGTAAATGACACACACAGCAGGGAGCTAAGAGTTTATGGCTCATAATGTTGATAAAAGTTTCCTTGTGTTGTCGGACCTGGTGGAACTGGACATAATAAGAAACTTGCTGAGAGAAGCATCATCATCATTTGTATTAATCATAGTGACAGGGAGAAGCTGTTTAGTTTCCATAATGAAATAAAGAGATGAAATGGATATGGATATGAACTTCCTGTGACACTCAAAGCAGAGACAGGAAGTTAAAGACAACTTGGTTCAACCAAACCAAAGTAAACAATCTTCTCCCTGCAGCGCAGATTGAAACAGATTAAGTCTGAAACCTCTGGGTTTTTAACACAGATCCAGATTAAGACTTTCACTTCCAGGTTTCGCTGACTCGTCGCTCTAATCCAGATTAAATCTCCCCCCCCTCCAGCGTGTACTTACACCTCAGCTCGATGCGGATGAAGTCTCTGATGCCCAGGTTTTCCAGGAACACGCCCGAGGAGGCCGTGGTCTTGAACAGGAAGGAGATGTCGGCCTCAGCTCGCCGTGGAACGTGGGAAGTGGAGGTACGACGTCTCCTTGTCGAAAAACGCCGCGTTCCAGAAACTCTCTGAAAGACAAAGTGGAGCCGTTAAGATGTGAATCACGTAGGAAACAAACGAGCCGACGTGTCGAGCTAACGAGCGCACGCCAGGGTTCGATTCCTGCTACAGGCTCTCGTTGGATTCATCATGACAAACACTTATTTATCCATCTACTTGGGGAGAAACAAATGGCTGTAATTACAATTAAATGAAATAAGGAAAAGCAGCATGCAAATTAGATTTGTGTCTGTAACGCATTTAACGAGAGGCAAGTATTACAGTGTGACAGTTTGAAAAGGAAAAGTGCATTAGAAACCGATCTGCTGGTGATAATAAGCCTGCAGATGA
>NC_070638.1:2654500-2686742 GCF_947347685.1 Pleuronectes platessa
CCTTTACGGGTTTGGATAGTTTAGACTTTCAGTAGAAATAGGAAAATGAAAAGCTCCCGGGATTGTTTGCAGTCGATATAATATTTGCACAACGAGGAGGATTGTTTTTCTTGTAGTGTATAATATTACAGAGGCGTCATTTTCTCAATTCAAAGAGAAAAACTACTTTTCTATGCATTTTATTCAAGCATGTCCGACTCTCAGGTGGGAGCACGTCATTAAACACATCTGTTGTTCTCACCACTCAGCAGCCATCGCCTTCTGTTTATTTCTCCTCTGTTGCTGCTGCTGCATCTTATTATCGTATATACATCTGTTGCTCTTTTGCATTTTAATACAAAGCAACACCGAGTTTAACCGTAACAGCTTCTGCATTACAGTTTCATTTATTCTCTGTGAAGACGCTGCCGCTAAGTAGAAATACACAACAGGTGGGAAACAGAGGAGGAGAGAGGCTGCAGAGTTCTTCAAATCAAACAAAACCGACAACAGCCCCGTGAATTACACAACATCTGTATCCGGTCTTTACTAAAGGTTCAGTACCACTCCAGGCGGTCGGCGTCACAGTTGCAGTAGTGTTGTGGGTCCAGGCAGTCGCCCTGCAGGCCACAGGCACACTGCTGGCTGCCCGGCTGAGCTCCGCCCCAGTACGCCTGGAGGTGACCGGGGCCGGGACCACCGAGCCACCAGCTGAACGGAGAGCCCTCTGAAACACACACAGGCAGAGACTCACTTCTCTGAACAAGTTTGACCTCTAATTTAATCCAAAGTCATGTTTGATAACGGAAGTTCTGTGAGCTCCTCTTTCGGGAATCGCCTTTCAGAAACTGTTTGTTAAACGTGTGTGGTTCTAAATCTCGACGGGATCGTTTAGTGTGTTCGTTCTCATGAGTAAAAGATTAGAAACTGTTCACATCTCATATTATATCTCTGGGTAATTTTAAAACCATGTAGAATGCAACAGATATGACCGAAGCCTATTTTAACACTTAGTTTGTTGCCAAGGAGCTCCTACATACATATATATATATATATATATATATATATATATATATATATTATCATGTACTGGGTTCTGTCAAAAAGTACTTTAAATCAAAGTGACCTAAACCACATTTCTGGATTATTAAATGTCTTATTCCTGCAGGAGAAATATTCTCTGCATCTTTCAACTCCAAGATTTTAACCTGCAAAGTGAAGACGGGGTCACTGCTGCATCTTTGTTATTTTGAGGTTATGGAAAAACAACTGCTCACTTATAAAAATATAAGTGAGAAAAATAAAAATAAAAGCGGAGCAACAAAAAGTTATGATGGATGCAGATCATGTTTTTAATGGTCCACTCTTCGTGAGACCACAGAACCACAGCCGCTTGCATCGGCTCATAATCGACTTGGATGCTCACAGAACATAAAGTGGTAAAAGTTGTGTCTCTGTGGTAAAACTTTATGCAGTGGCCCCCGAGGGGGAACTGGGGCGGCAAGACAATATCTGAGAGCTGCAGAAAGTCCCCTCGTCCTGCCAGGATGAATCCAGGCTCCCACCCCGAACGCTGAATATATTACTTTGGTTGGAGGGCGATGATTGTGTGTGTGTGTGTGTGTGTGTGTGTGTGTGTGTGTGTCTCTGTGTGTGTGTGTGAGGATGGAGAAAAGGTGATTGGAAAGGTCTCTGTTGACTCAGCGCTTCTTTATTTTTTCTCACAGAGCAGGAGAGAGTTTATAATGGAAATTCTATTACTCCACCCGTTCTACCTTTCCTGACACTTTCCCCCACTTTCATCCATCATTCTATGACCCCTCCCCCCCCTCCCCCCGTCCCCCCCCCCCACATGTATCTCTCTCATATACCCGAGTTAGAAACTCGTGCGTACGCTACATTCACCGCTAACCAGAGAGATTCAATGTGACTTGCGGATCAAAATGATTTCAACTCTTTTCCTACAACACCTGTGATTCGATACAAGCACATGACTAAAGGAAGAAAACACAGATTTAACTCAACAGTCGTTCCAGAAAGAAGAGGAATTAAACAAATCCTCAACAATTGATTCGTCAAAATCATTCGTGAGAGTTCGAGCCGCCGAGCGATTTGATTCTTTCATTAACTCTCGGTTCATCCAACAAGTCAATTAAGAGCAGATTCGTGTTTTATAGTATTTTCTTAATTAAGTGGAGACTCGAGGGGCTTCGAGGAACGGGGGTAGAGATGAAATGCTGCAGGTCTGTTTCTCTGAGATAAGATTATAAAAGATTAAAAGATTAATAGGGTTTAGATTAGATTAGATTAAAAAGTGAGATCTGCTTTTTGAAATGTTGAGTATAATTACAAACACAGACTCAAAAATAAAAAAAAACAAGCGTTGGCTCCATCAGGGGGAGGATTTAAATCATCAGCTCTTCAGGGTGTTTTTTTTAATCTGTGCTTATTTTCACTGACACTGACAAAATGAATCAATAAAGAATAAAACAACTCATTCTCTGGCCGTGTTTATCTCGTCTGGCAGAGAACGAGCTCGAGCTCAGATGTGAAGCCAAACATCGACCGACACGTTTCACATTGAAGAAAGAGCTTAACACACCCTGTTAAAGCCCTATGAGACGAATCGTAATTTGTGAATATGGGCTATACAAATAAAATTCGATTGATTGAATGATAAAGGTGCAGGTTAGAATCCCTGGCTGGGAAGATGGGGCCCCGGGAAAGTGTTGTTGTTGTTGTTGTGCTGACTAAGATAAAGACAAACACGTCCCTCACCTGGGGTATTCAGGAGGCGGGACTTCCTGCAGCGGTAGGCCAGCTCCTGTTCGCAGTGCTGTGATTGGCTGATGACGGCCGACAGCTGCTCCTCGCGTGACGAGTAGTCGAAGTGAACTAAGAGCTGGTTCACGTCTGGAGGGGGGCGGACTCTGGTCAGCTCCGAGTTGTTGTGTTGGATCACCATCCACGTGTCGTCCTCTGGGGAAGAAATAGATACATAGATAAATAGACACGACTGATATGAATTATTAGCACATTTTATAAATATTGATCCAGTTGATTTTGAGCGTCTGGGCTCACGGACACTTGGGTGACGCCACAGGAGCAGAATGGAGAAAACAAATCACCAGTCACAGGATGAAAGGAGAAGATCAACAGAAAGAGAGCGAGGACGTGTGTCATCATAATTCACATTTATATGATTATTCGAGTGACATGAAGAATTGAGACAGAGGAGGACGTGGGAAGACGGAGCCACTGAGGTGGAGAAGAACAGAAGAACAGAAAGAAAGAAGAGTGGGTGGAAGATGAGGTGGATCAGAGCGTCATCATTTACAATTATGTAAATGTCCCTCGTACGGAACGTTGAGTGATGATGGGAGGATGAAGGAGAGAGAGAGAGAGAGAGAGAGAGAGTCACCTGTCATGTTGCAGTAGACCAGCTGTGGTCTGATTGGTCCGCTGCCGTCCACGTCGATGTGGAAATGTCCCGACGTGTTGCCGTTGTGTTTGTACGCCTCACACGACTGCTCGTACACGGCTGTGAGGAAAAGAAGGAGACGCGTCAGGTCGCCATCGACACATCGAGGGGACGAGCGCACAGTGGAGGATTCTGGGAGTTTTCTGTGTGTGTCACAACTGAATCACAACCCGAGAGAAGCGTCGCACAAAGATCAGTCCAGCTGAGGGGGACGGCAAAGACTGATGGGAATACTAATACTGAGTAAACCTTGATCTGCCCCTCCTCTTCCTCGCTCTCTAACATAAACCGTTAATAAAAATGGATGGAAATATGAATGGAACCATCGGCATGTACATGTGACCTGAACAAGTACAAACTATATTACTAATTATATGTATTATATGTACTGTGTTAGGGCATAGGGGGTCATTTTGTGTCATTTTGGTTGGTGGTGTGCCCCAGGATTTTGTAAATGTAAAAAATGTGCCGCAGCTCAAAAAAGGTTGAACATCACTGCTGTATAGGATAAGTGAAAGGAAAGAAAATGCATGACATTGTTTAGTATTTTTTATTCAAAGAACTGTTGTAACTATGTAAATTGATTCTGTGAATTATAAACAATTCTCTATGAAGCTGACGCAGAAGAAACACCGTGTCCGAGTCGCTTGGTTAACATCTCCCCTTTCCAGGGCACAACACCTCCAGCATGTTTGCACCTGTTATCATTATCACAAGTACTGATCACCAACCAGACAGGCAATCTGTTATAGTTCACATGTAAGGTAGCACTCTCTAGTCGGGATCTGAGTAGATCAGGTCCTACCCTTCCTTCCCCTGAACAGTTTGCCCATGGAAGAGACAAACCGGCCGAAACATCCTTTCTTTTTAGGTGGAGGGGACATCAATTGAATCCTCAATTCATCAATGAAGATGGAGTCAACCCTCTGTCTCTCCATGAATTGCAGAACTTCCTTCTCAGTGCCAAGTTTCTTCAGCACTTCTTTGAACACGGCCTTGTGGATCTTCTCAACATTTTGGAATGTGGTTACGAACATTTCATCGTGCTTGATCTGCTGCTTTGCCTTCTCTGAAAGATGTTTGATAAGACTGTGCGCATCTATCAGACTCGGTGGTACTTTGGCCTTCTTTATGGTGTACATAACCAGTCCTGTAATGACCAAGTCAAGCTGTATGTGAGCTAAGTTCGGCGTTGACATCCTGGTTGGCTCACAAGGATGCCTTGGCTTGTCAGAGGTTTTGCACAAACGACATTTTTCACCATCACCACCTCCATCATGTGAAGATTCATCTCCAGAATTTTCCTCATCAGAATTTTCCTCATCAGAATTTTCCTCATCAGAATTTTCCTCCTCAGAATTTTCCTCATCAGAATTTTCCTCATCAGAATTTTCCTCCTCAGAATTTTCCTCATCAGAATTTTCTTCCTCAGAATTTTCCTCATCAGAATTTTCCTCATCAGAATTTTCCTCATCAGAATTTTCCTCATCAGAATTCAAAGTATCTGAATCCGTGTCATCCATGTCCTCTTGAGGGTCTACATTTTCAGAATCTGAATGTTCATATCCAGAATCTCCATCTTCATCATTTCCATCATCAGAATTTTCCTCTGACTTTCTCAGATGTGAGATACGTCTTCCTTGTTCACCACTGTCCTCATGAAGGTCCTGGTCTTCTGCTTGACTGTGGGTGGGGGATGAAGTGCTAAAGCAATTTGTTATATTGCCAATTAGAGCAATCACTGCGTCTAAAGTTTGTGGAGCATCACAGCTTCCCTCAGAAATTTCTGAAAGCATAAAGCCCATGCGGTTGTTTATTTTGCTCACAGTCTCTCGAGCAATTAACCGGCTGAATTCACACAAGCTCTCACAGTATCTTCTTGATTCATCTGCTGGAATGTGACAGAAGAACGGTGGAAGGTTGTCTTTCATGTTCTTCACGACGAATTCTTCATCTATACCAAAGTAACTTTGGTCCGGACGTACTGGTGAATTAATCCTTGGGGATTTCTCTTTCCCATCTAAAACAATTGCCTTGATGCTTTTCTGGATTTCCCAGGTGGACAGTTTGAGAACATGTTTGCATAAACTGTTCACAGTGATCAGGTTGAGTCTGGGTGAGTCCATGGTGACTGTTTAGGTTTAGTAACTAGTTTTGTACCAATGTCTCAACAGGTTAATATATCAGTGTTTTAATCTGCTTTGTTCAGCCAACATCAGGATAATGCCTAACATATATATGTTCTCTAGCCTTTGATCAAAGGTGGGATCATAGGGAGAGGAAACTCACCCAACCTTTTGAAGTTCAAAGGTTAAAGGGATAAAGTAATGGGTAAGAAGAAGGGTACTATCTATAGAGTACCTTGATGTTCTTTGCCACCCACCAATCTTCTTCTTTGTTCAGTTTATTAGCGGATAGCAACCTACTGTTTTGAGAGTGTGTGAATCAGAGTTATCCAGGTCACCTTAAATCATTTTCACCCTCCGATAATGAAGCTTACTCCCTATTCCAATCATTTCCAAGCTCAGTTCCTCCACTGCATGCATTGCAATTTCCTACTTTAGCTTTTCTCGTTCTCCAACATACTTGTTACAGTGAAGCATTACAGGACTGTCTCAGAAAATTAGAATATTGTGATAAAGTTCTTTATTTTCTGTAATGCAATTAAAAAAACAAAAATGTCATGCATTCTGGATTCATTACAAATCAAC
This sequence comes from Pleuronectes platessa, assembly GCF_947347685.1. Classification (NCBI taxonomy): domain Eukaryota; kingdom Metazoa; phylum Chordata; class Actinopteri; order Pleuronectiformes; family Pleuronectidae; genus Pleuronectes; species Pleuronectes platessa. Next base: position 2,660,672 of record NC_070638.1, read on the forward strand.
TGAAATATTGCAAGCCTTTTATTCTTTTAATATTGCTGATTATGGCTTACAGCTTAAGAAAACTCAAATATCCTATCTCTAAATATTAGAATATCATGAAAAAGTATACTAGTAGGGTATTCAACTAATCACTTGAATCGTCTAATTAACTCGAAACACCTGCAAGGGTTTCCTGAGCCTTGAAAAACACTCAGCTTGGTTCAGTAAACTAAATCACAAGTATGGGGAAGACTGCTGATCTGACTGCTGTCCAGAGGACCATCATTGACACCCTCCATCAGGAGGGTAAGACACAAAAAGAAATTTCTCAAAGAGCAAGCTGTTCACAGAGTGCAGTTTCAAAGCACATCCACAAAAAGTCTGTTGGAAGGGGGAAATGTGGCAGGAAACGCTGCACAACCAAGAGAGATGACCGCAGCCTTAACAGCATTGTGAAGAAGGGTCGCTTCCAGAATTTGGGGGAGCTTCAAAGACAGTGGACTGAAGCTGGAGTCCAGGTATCAAAAGCCACTGTTCACAGACGTGTCCGGGAAATGGGCTACAATAGCCGTATTCCCATGGTCAAGCCACTTCTGAACTCAAGACAACGGAAGAAGCGTCTGACTTGGGCTATGGAAACGAAGCACTGGACAGTTGCAGAGTGGTCCAAAGTCCTCTTTTCAGACGAAAGCAAGTGTTGTATTTCATTTGGAAGTCAAGGCGCCAGAGTCTGGAGAAAGGCTGGAGAGGAGCAAAATCCAAGTTGCTTGAAATCCAGTGTGAAGTTCCCACAGTCAGTGATGGTTTGGGGAGCCATGTCAGCTGCTGGTGTTGGTCCACTATGTTTCATCAAGTCCAGAGTAAATGCAGCTGTGTACCAAGAGATTTTAGAGCACTACATGCTTCCGTCTGCTGAAAAGCTCTATGGAGATGAGGATTTCATTTTCCAGCATGATCTGGCACCTGCCCGCAGTGCCAAAACCACCAGTAACTGGTGTACTGACCATGGCATTACTGTCCTCGATTGGCCTGCCAATTCCCCTGACCTGAACCCCATAGAGAATTTGTGGGGTATTATGAAGAAGAAGCTGAAAGACACCAGACCCAACAATGCAAATGAGCTAAAGGCCACTGTTGAAGCATCCTGGGCATCCATAAACCCTAAGCAATGCCACAGGCTGATTGCCTCCATGCCACGCCGCATTGATGCAGTAATCCGTGCAAAAGGATTCCCAACCAAGTACTGAGTGCATTAATGGACATTTTCAAATGTTTGATTTTGTTTTGCTGTTATAAATCTTTTTTTTACTTGGTCTGAGGAAATATTCTAATTTTTTGAGATAGGATTTTTGAGTTTTCTTAAGCTGTAAGCCATAATCAGCAATATTAAAAGAATAAAAGGCTTGCAATATTTCAGTTGATTTGTAATGAATCCAGAATGCATGACATTTTTGTTTTTTTAATTGCATTACAGAAAATAAAGAACTTTATCACAATATTCTAATTTTCTGAGACAGTCCTGTATGCTCCACTGATGATTTGGCAGTAATCACATAATCCTGTAGGATTCAGTTTGTCCTATCGGCCTGGTCAAGATGTTCTCCTCTTTGTTGCTCCCATGGCCGACCACACTGTGCTCACCTCCTGCTGCACTGCATAAAGACGTCTCCCTGTATTAGCTACATCCCGGCTGCCATTGTGTAATAATGTTTCCTTTGGTTATTGTTTTTTCCTTCCGATTTACCAAGTGAACTGTCCATGACGTCTTCACGATTTAGTGCTTAGCCAATAAATCCACCCCTTTATTCTGCTTTATTCCTAAGTGTGATCCGGCAACTTCATTAAAAGTAGCCACAATATTCATATTTTGAAATCTATACAGAGTATCAGATATCTCATTAACAAAATCTTGCCTACTTTTGATGAAAATAACTTTAACAGCATGATTACTGAGCATGAATCTGACTGGCCTTCCTGATTTGTATCTTAAGTCTATTTAATGAGGGGTAGGTAGGTCGACTTAACGTGTGACCCTAAATGTTCTGCTTGTGCTCCTAATATTTTCAGCGGACTCACAACGTCGAAACTAGGCAAACTCCTTAGTGGATGTGACATGGACCAAAACTAAAGAGTGTCAGTGGACGATTCATTATTTGATGATATAAAAACAATCTGAGACGTCATGATTGACAGTTGAGACTGACTCCTGATTGGTCGAGGAAAACTCTGGTAGTGGGAGGAGGTGAAGATGTGTCCTCGATGTTATTTACAGCCTATGCTCTTGACAAATCTTCCTCCTCCTCCTCCTCCTCATCCTCCACCAGTCACACACACACGAGTGCTTCCTCTGCAGTCACATAAGTCAAATCCATATCTAAAGGTTCCCACTCTCCACCTGTTTATCTCCTGCTCTGACAGACTCATTAGCCTCCATCACATCACTCAGGTGTAACAAGCAGATTATTAATACTCTAACCAGCTGCACCGGAGCGAGAAAGCATGAGCTGATATTAAATACAGGTCTATTTACAGGATATTATTAAAGTCTCAGTCTTGTTCTGTATAGATGTGGCCGCCTCGTGCCATCTCAAGAACATGGAAGACATAATTAATATTATTTCTAATTCTCTATTGGAACCACGGCACCACTATCAGGCTCTGGGGATGAAAACAGGAAACAACAGCTAATGCTGCAACTTTAACCTGTATTCATTTACATTTTAGTGAATAGGCTCCATTAAAAGAACGCTGAATTGGCTGTTAGTAGTTTATCTATGGGCTGCTTTGGTAATGAAGGAAGTTCTGGAGTTTTACTGAATGACTTTTTATGATTTCTAGTGAGTTGCTCATTGAACTAAACCACACGTACAACTTTCTTTCTTTGTTTTGTAGATTAAATCTGATCTCATGTTATGATCTATCATCTGATCTCTTCATCTGTATCTCCATGCATTTCACTTCTCTCTCTCTCTTTGAGGTTTTCCTGTGTTCGAGTCCCGTGGTCATGTGGTGGACGTCTGTCTGACTTACAGCTGTGGCAGGTCGCTCCGCTGTAGCCGCTGTCCGAGCAGTTACAGTGGAAGATGGTCCAGGACTGAGTGCAGCGGCCGCCATGTTCACAGCGACTGGGAGAACACCTGAGAGAGAGAGAAAGGGAGAGGGAGGGAGAGAGAGAGGGGGGGAGGAGAAAGAGATTATGGTGTCTATCTATTCGCTGTGAGGAAACCTTTCACCTTTTAAACTCTCACAATCCTTTAAAGGGAGAAAAACTGCTTCATTAAACCAAACAGCCTTTTACGAAACACAGCTTTTAATTTTCACCCGACACTTTCATCTCGACTCGTCTGGTTTATTGTAATTTTCTGTGTTCGGGTCTCGACCAAGAGGCCGTCTCCCGTCTTCAGCTTGTTAAAGACTCCGCTGCCAGACGTGTTCCACAGTTTACGAGACAGAATTACATCAGTGACGTCCTTGACGCCGCGTTGACCGGCTGGCTACCTGTCGGATCTTAAACTTTCACTAATTACTTTAAAATCCCTACATGGACTTGCTCTGACTTACATCATAGGTTCACTTATACCCTACAATCCTCAGCGCTCTTCCCGCAGGCTGCCTCAACTCACACAGTCTCTCACACACACACACACACACAGACACACACACACACACACACACACACACACACACACACACACACACACACACACACTGTGGATGTTGTGTTGTCACCCCCTCCGTCTGTTTGTGTTTCGTTTGTCAATTGGATTAAGATTTACGACGAACATTATCACAACCTCCTCCTAAGTGGAAGTGTTCGCTGTTGCCCTCTAGTGGACATATTGCTCCATAATCAACCAGAGCGAATGACCCTTTTATTTGAGCAGTGACGGTGACATAAATTATCCTTAATGCAAAAACAACTTTCAATTCTGGATCCTTTCTTTTCCGATTTCAAGATCGATTTTTTTTTTTTTACATTTTCTCATTTGTCCGGTGAATAAATGAATGAATCTTCATGAAGAAAACTTTTTAATTTTAATCAACAGGGGAGATTATGATTTCATGTTCGTTGACTGTCGGTTGCCAGTTATTTGCATATTTGCTATTTTTATCTTGTGTATTACATCAAAACTTGGTGTAGCTTTGTTATGTATTCATATTTTTGTAATATTGTTAATTTGATAATGTGAAAAACGTTTAGCCGAGGTGCTTAAAGGTTTAATGATCACCACTTGGACTAAATATACTGCTAAATACAAGATATATGTATAAATAACATTGTGGTACATTGATGGTTTGAGGAAAAAATAAATTTTCTCTGCCTTTCAAATGAAAGATTAAGAATACCTTTCTCCCTTCCACACAGAGATGAAAAGAATAATTTCATAACTTCACAGATTCGTCTCTTTAGATTTTTCTTTCATTGCACATAAAAGGGGAAGTTTCTCCTCTGAACACAGAGGATCCTCACTTCTATCCAGACCGTTTGAAGAAGGTCTTTAAATGAACCCGGCTCACAATGAATCTCTCCGTGTGTGTTGATGGTTAAATATCTCACTGCTGTGAACGTGGTGACATGAGAGATGCAGGGGGGGGGGGTTGGAGGGACTGTGAAAACACATGAGACATTATGTTGACCGTGAAAATGAAATCAGCAAACTGTGACATGAGACATTGAGTTCTAATGTGTTTGTATAATGCACATGCACATGGGAGAAGAGTGGCTGCCAGGGTCGCAGGGTATCGAGGGAACACGCCTGTGAAATGAAAAATTAATGGGGAATATGCATTCAAATTCACGAGCATCTATTTATCCGCCTCGGCACGCTCACACGTCTTTCTACGCCGCTGTCAGAGACACATGTACGACTGTGACTCCAATCCCCGACAGGTCCACGGCACGGCCACTGTGGGAGATTCATGGAGGCCAATAAAAAAAAGTGATTTCATTTTCAATAAATACTGAGTGGTTTATTAGAGAGCAGGCATGTGCAGCAGGAGGAGGAAGACAATCTCCTCACGTTGGTGGCAGTCGGAGAATACGGACAACAAACTGAGTTGTTAAATTAATTACCCCACAACCGAAAGCTCCAAAATGCCATAAACAATCCGATCATATAAGATGAAGCTCTGCTCCAATGGGACCGGAGGCAACTATACATCTTTACTGTAATATACTGACAACTACACACACATACACAATGTGTGCTCGGTCATTTAAACACACGTGACAGTGAGTGAGTGCATGTTTTTCCCCAAACTCAGGCAGCAACACTGAGCGGAAAACAGACGACTGCACAGAATCTGCAGTCGTCCTGTTATTGAGATAAAAGCCATGACTCAGCAGATTGTCAGCCTGCGACAGGGTGAGTTCAACCTCGATATCTCTACTGGGCTTTAATCTAAGAGTGAGAGGGAGCCGCGCACATAAAGCACCGAACCTCCACTTCACATTCACACCAACACACTCCTCCGCTCTGTTGTCTTCTGTATTTAGTGTGTGTGTGAGTCAGCTATAGACACACAATCAAACTCTGTGTCAGTGGTTTTATTTATTACATGTTTAATGTCTGTCTGTTCTTCTTCCCGCTGGATTGATGAGTTATAAAGGAAGAGGCCGTGTTCAGCACCAGGATGGCCGAGAGGTTAAGGCGTTGGACTTAAGATCCAATGGACGTTTGTCTGCGTGGGTTCGACCCCCACTCCTGGTATTGTGTTTATATTTAATGGTTAAATTCATGTAGATTACACTTACAACAACAACTTCTCAATATTCAGCCCTTCTGCAACAAAAGGATGTTGCAGTTTTTCTATCTGGTGTTTCTACTCTTTGGATAGTTTCCACTTTGGCTTTGAGGGAAATGTCAAAGTCATGGCTTTACCAAAGTTCTGGATTTCTTTCAGGACCTTGTTTTATCATCACTACAATCAGGAATTAAACATCTCTCCACTATTTCTGACCAGGATGGCCGAGAGGTTAAGGCGTTGGACTTAAGATCCAATGGACGAATGTCCTCGTGGGTTCGATCCCCACTCCTGGTATTTTCTTTACTTCACATCTTGTAGAGATAACATAATTGTGTCCTTAAACAACAACAGGATCTCCCGAACAACTTCAGTCAAGTAAAGTAAGAACCATGGTGGATGAGTGGTTTGGACTCAAGGGCCATAGGGTGGTGTTCATGCCAACAGGTCAAGTCCTCCAACCCTCCTTCTACGTCATCTATACTGAGAGCAACAAGAATTTGAGATATGATGACTGCATGAAATCACCAGGATGGCCGAGTGGTTAAGGCGTTGCACTCAAGATGCAATGGATTCAAATCCTCGTGGGTTCAAATCCCACTCCTGGTAACCAGTACCAAGACACCTTGGACACATCCCGATCTGAAAATCATAAGGTCCTAAGCAGCTCTCAAAAAACCTCTTATAAAAGTGTGATCCACATGAAAATTAAAAACCTATAATCCTTGTTTCTTGGATATTAATCCACCAGATTTAATTTGATCCTCCTAAAACCTCTAAATCGTTCTGTCGATAAAATATTGCCAAGATTTCGTCCAACCAATTCATCCTGTTATTCAAAGGCGTTCAGATTGTCCCTGGAAGGCTTTGAGTTCGGTTGTGGTGCGATGACACATCCCCCCCCCCCCCCCCCCCCCCTTTGGTCTCTATGACAGTTTTGCTGTTTGACAAACTGTGTTCGTTTCAGCACTACAAGAACAAATAATAAGGGCTCAGATGTTTCTGTCTGTCAATGCAGAGGAAACAACGTGTTCTGGAAATGGCTCGAGTCGACTTTCTGTCCAAAGTGCTTCCACTCTGACTGCAGACTGCAGTTCGGTCTCATGCGTTCGGCCTGCACACCCACACAGATGTAGACGCCTACTCAAAGGAAAGAGAAGCATATGGAAGCTAAGACTATAACTCCATCTTCCTTTAAACTTTATATCCCATGATCCTTAAATCTAATTACAGCCCAGGGAGAGCTGGGATTTCCTTCTCACTCTGCTCTCCTGAGTCGTCAGATCTGTGCAGGAGCCGAATTCTGCTGAATAATAATCTGATAAAAGTTGAACCAGGAAGATATTTAAGTAAACTCATTGAGGCAAATTCTGCCTCCTGGTGAGACTGTGTGGCAGCTGTGTTCATATGTATGTGTAGAAGTGTGTGACTGCTGCTTGTTGCCGAAAGGAGACTTCATAATTGTTGTAAATGTTCCTCTATTTGTAATATTACAACCTTTTCACCAGGATGGGCCGATGTTGTGCAGAACATTGGTCCCTAAAAGCTTCAGTCAACCCTGGTTTACAACCAATGGGAGTTCACCACCCCAACAAGAAATCCTGGCAGAAGCAAAACAGGAACTTGTCACATGTCCGACTTTCAACCTAACTCCACCTAAATCATTTTACAGCAGCGTAACAATAACATAAACATGCACGTGTGAATGACAACAAGCACAGGAAGAACTTATGATATGTTGATTCAACGATATAACCAGGATGACCGAGTGGTTAAGGCGTTGCACTCAAGATGCAATGGACACAAATCCTCTTGGGTTCAAATCCCACTCCTGGGATTCATACAATAACCTTAAAAGACAATGAGCTGATGAGCTCTTATCCAATAGGTCACAGAAGAGAATCTAGTAGAAGTTTTATATATAACATGTTTAACGTCGGCTTGTCTAAAGTTCTTCAAGGTGGATCGATCAATTGTAGAGTAAAGAGCCACACTCAGCACCAAGATGGCCGAGAGGTTGAGGTGTTGGACTTAAGATCCAATGGGCAAATGCCCGCGTGGGTTCAACCCCCACTCCTGGTATTGATAACCTTAGTGTTTCATGGTTACGCTCATTTAGATGAAACTTATATCAACAACAACTTCTCAGTCCTCAGCCCTTCTGGAATGGAAGGAAGTTCTGCTTCGTGGAATGCTTTGGCTTTGAGGGAAGTATCACTTTCATGGCTTCACCAAAGTTCAAGATTTCTTTCAGCACATTGTTTTATCATCACTAACTTCTGGAATTAAACAACTGTGGGAGATTTCAAACCAGGATGGCCGAGTGGTTAAGGTGTTGGACTTAAGATCCAATGGGCAAATGCCCGCGTGGGTTCGACCCCCACTCCTGGTATTGTGTTTAGTCTTTAATGGTTAAATTCATGTAGATGGAAATTATAACAACAAGAACAACTTCTTAATCTTCAGCCCTTCTGGAATAAAAGGTCTCGGCAAAGACTTTACAGTTTTTCTATCTGGTGTTTCTACTCGTGGGATAGTTAACACTTTGGATCTTATCATGTGAGATTTTCAACCAGGATGGCCGAGAGGTTAAGGCGTTGGACTTAAGATCCAATGGACGAATGTCCTCGTGGGTTCGAACCCCACTCCTGGTATTTTGTTCACTACACAATCTTGCAGAGATAAGATAATTGTGTCCTTGAACAACAACAGGGTATCACCAAAAACTTCAGTCAACCAAGGAGCAGGTAAATTAAGAATCATGTTGGCAGGTAAAGTAAGAACCAAGAAGCAAGGGCCTTGAGTCCAGGCCCTCATGTTGAATATGCCAAGTCCTCCAACCATCCTTCTACAGCGTCTATACTGTGAGCAATATGAAGATGAGATATGATGTCTGGATGAAATCACCAGGATGGCCGAGTGGTTAAGGCGTTGCACTCAAGATGCAATGGACACAAGTCCTCGTGGGTTCAAATCCCACTCCTGGTATTCATACAATAAAACATAAAAGTCAATGAGCTAATGAGCTGTTATCCGATAGGTTACAGAAGAGAATCCTGAAAGGGCACCAAAAATTGGATACATCCATCAAGGCTGTTACCCAACTTCACCATATCAAAGAAAGTGAAATTCACTGAGTTCTTCCTCTTATCATCCCCGACTATTCCACAACATGTCATGGTAATCCATTGAGTAGTATTTGTGTAAAAACACAAACAAACGCTTTGTACAGCACCAGTATTGGACAGTAGTTTTAAATATTACATGGTCAATGTCTGTTTGTCTAAAGGTCTTCACTGTAGATCGATCAGTTGTAGAGTAAGGAGCCACATTCAGCACCAGGATGGCCGAGAGGTTAAGGCGTTGGACTTAAGATCCAATGGACGAATGTCCTCGTGGGTTCGAACCCCACTCCTGGTATTGATAACCTTAGTGTTTCATGGTTACACTCATGTAGATGAAACTTATATCAACAACAACTTCTCAATCCTCAGCCCGTCTGGAATAGAAGGAAGTTCTGCTTCGTGGAATGCTTTGGCTTTGAGGGAAGTATCACTTTCATGGCTTCACCAAAGTTCAAGATTTCTTTCAGCACATTGTTTTATCATCACTAACTTCTGGAATTAAACAACTGTGTGAGATTTCCAACCAGGATGGCCGAGTGGTTAAGGCGTTGGACTTAAGATCCAATGGGCAAATGCCTGCGTGGGTTCGACCCCCACTCCTGGTATTGTGTTTAGTCTTTAATGGTTAAATTCATGTAGATGGAAATTATAACAACAAGAACAACTTCTTAATCTTCAGCCCTTCTGGAATAAAAGGTCTCAGCAAAGACTTTACAGTTTTTCTATCTGGTGTTTCTACTCGTGGGATAGTTAACACTTTGGATTTGAGGGAAATATTATTGTCTTTGCAAGCCAAGCACGGCTTCACCAAAGTTCAGGATTTCTTTCAGCACCTTGTTTTATCATCACCACCATCTAAAATTAAACAATCATGTGAGATTTTCAACCAGGATGGCCGAGAGGTTAAGGCGTTGGACTTAAGATCCAATGGACGAATGTCCTCGTGGGTTCGAACCCCACTCCTGGTATTTTGTTCACTACACAATCTTGCAGAGATAAGATAATTGTGTCCTTGAACAACAACAGGGTCTCACCAACAACTTCAGTCAACCACGGAGCAGGTAAAGTAAGAACCATGTTGGCAGGTAAAGTAAGAACCAAGAAGCAAGGGCCTTGAGTCCAGGCCCTCATGTTGAATATGCCAAGTCCTCAAACCATCCTTCTACAGCGTCTATACTGAGAGCAATATGAAGATGAGATATGATGTCTGAATGAAATCACCAGGATGGCCGAGTGGTTAAGGCGTTGCACTCAAGATGCAATGGACACAAGTCCTCGTGGGTTCAAATCCCACTCCTGGTATTCATACAATAAAACTTAAGAGCTGATGAGCTCTTATCCGATAGGTTACAGAAGAGAATCCTGAAAGGGGACCAGAAAATGGATACATCCATCAAGGCTGTTACCCAACTTCACCATATCAAAGAAAGTGAAATTCACTGAGTTCTTCCTCTTATCATCTCCGACTATTCCACAACATGTCATGGTAATCGATTGAGTAGTTTTTGTGTAAAAACACAAACAAAAGCTTTGTACAGCACCAGTTTTGGACAGTAGTTTTATATATTACATGGTCAATGTCTGTCTATCTGTTTGTCTAAAGGTCTTCACTGTGGATCGATCAATTATAGAGTAAGGAGCCACATTCTGCACCAGGATGGCCGAGGGGTTAAGACGTTGGACTTAAGATCCAATGGGCGACTGCACGCGTCGGTTCGACCCCCACTCCTGTTATTGATAACCTTAGTATTTTATGGTTACACTCATGTAGATGAAACTTATATCAACAACAACTTCTCAATCCTCAGCCCTTCTGGAATAGAAGGAAGTTCTGCTTCGTGGGATGTTTTGGCTTTGAGGGAAGTATCACTTTCATGGCTTCACCAAAGTTCAAGATTTCTTTCAGCACATTGTTTTATCATCACTAACTTCTGGAATTAAACAACTGTGTGAGATTTCCAACCAGGATGGCCGAGTGGTTAAGGCGTTGGACTTAAGATCCAATGGGCAAATTCCCGCGTGGGTTCGACCCCCACTCCTGGTATTGTGTTTAGTCTTTAATGGTTAAATTCATGTAGATGGAACTTATAACAACAAGAACAACTTCTTAATCTTCAGCCCTTCTGGAATAAAAGGTCTCAGCAAAGACTTTACAGTTTTTCTATCTGGTGTTTCTACTCGTGGGATAGTTAACACTTTGGATTTGAGGGAAATATTATTGTCTTTGCAAGCCAAGCACGGCTTCACCAAAGTTCAGGATTTCTTTCAGCACCTTGTTTTATCATCACCACCATCTAAAATTAAACAATCATGTGAGATTTTCAACCAGGATGGCCGAGAGGTTAAGGCGTTGGACTTAAGATCCAATGGACGAATGTCCTCGTGGGTTCGAACCCCACTCCTGGTATTTTGTTCACTACACAATCTTGCAGAGATAAGATAATTGTGTCCTTGAACAACAACAGGGTCTCACCAACAACTTCAGTCAACCACGGAGCAGGTAAAGTAAGAACCATGTTGGCAGGTAAAGTAAGAACCAAGAAGCAAGGGCCTTGAGTCCAGGCCCTCATGTTGAATATGCCAAGTCCTCAAACCATCCTTCTACAGCGTCTATACTGAGAGAAATATCAAGATGAGATATGATGTCTGAATGAAATCACCAGGATGGCCGAGTGGTTAAGGCGTTGCACTCAAGATGCAATGGACACAAGTCCTTGTGGGTTCAAATCCCACTCCTGGTATTCATACAATAAAACATAAAAGTCAATGAGCTAATGAGCTGTTATCCGATAGGTTACAGAAAAGAATCCTGAAAGGGCACCAAAAATTGGATACATCCATCAAGGCTGTTACCCGACTTCCCCATATCAAACAAAGTGAAATTCACTGAGTTCTTCCTCTTATCATCCCCGACTATTCCACAACATGTCATGGTAATCAATTGAGTATTTTTTGTGTAAAAACACAAACAAACGCTTTGTACAGCACCAGTATTGGACAGTAGTTTTATATATTACATGGTCAATGTCTGTCTATCTGTTTGTCTAAAGGTCTTCACTGTGGATCGATCAATTATAGAGTAAGGAGCCACATTCAGCACCAGGATGGCCGAGAGGTTAAGGCGTTGGACTTAAGATCCAATGGACGAATGTCCTCGTGGGTTCGAACCCCACTCCTAGTATTGATAACCTTAGTATTTTATGGTTACACTCATGTAGATGAAACTTATATCAACAACAACTTCTCAATTCTCAGCCCTTCTGGAATGGAAGGAAGTTCTGCTTCGTGGAATGCTTTGGCTTTGAGGGAAGTATCACTTTCATGGCTTCACCAAAGTTCAAGATTTCTTTCAGCACATTGTTTTATCATCACTAACTTCTGGAATTAAACAACTGTGTGAGATTTCCAACCCGGATGGCCGAGTGGTTAAGGCGTTGGACTTAAGAATCAATGGGCAAATGCCCGCGTGGGTTTGACCCCCACTCCTGGTATTGTGTTTAGTCTTTAATGGTTAAATTCATGTAGATGGAACTTATAACAACAAGAACAACTTCTTAATCTTCAGCCCTTCTGGAATAAAAGGTCTCAGCAAAGACTTTACAGTTTTTCTATCTGGTGTTTCTACTCGTGGGATAGTTAACACTTTGGATTTGAGGGAAATATTATTGTCTTTGCAAGCCAAGCACGGCTTCACCAAAGTTCAGGATTTCTTTCAGCACCTTGTTTTATCATCACCACCATCTAAAATTAAACAATCATGTGAGATTTTCAACCAGGATGGCCGAGAGGTTAAGGCGTTGGACTTAAGATCCAATGGACGAATGTCCTCGTGTCTCGAACCCCACTCCTGGTATTTTGTTCACTACACAATCTTGCAGAGATAAGGTAATTGTGTCCTTGAACAACAACAGGGTCTCACCAACAACTTCAGTCAACCAAGGAGCAGGTAAAGTAAGAACCATGTTGGCAGGTAAAGTAAGAACCAAGAAGCAAGGTCCTTGAGTCCAGGCCCTCATGTTGAATATGCCAAGTCCTCCAACCATCCTTCTACAGCGTCTATACTGAGAGCAATATGAAGATGAGATATGATGTCTGGATGAAATCACCAGGATGGCCGAGTGGTTAAGGCGTTGCACTCAAGATGCAATGGACACAAGTCCTCATGGGTTCAAACCCCACTCCTGGTATTCATACAATAAAACTTAAAAGTCAATGAGCTGATGAGCTCTTATCCGATAGGTTACAGAAGAGAATCCTGAAAGGGGACCAGAAAATGGATACATCCATCAAGGCTGTTACCCAACTTCACCATATCGAAGTAAGTGAAATTCACTGAGTTCTTCCTCTTATCATCCCCGACTATTCCACAACATGTCATGGTAATCAATTGAGTATTTTTTGTGTAAAAACACAAACAAACGCTTTGTACAGCACCAGTTTTGGACAGTAGTTTTATATATTACATGGTCAATGTCTGTCTATCTGTTTGTCTAAAGGTCTTCACTGTAGATCGATCAGTTGTAGAGTAAGGAGCCACATTCAACACCAGGATGGCCGAGAGGTTAAGGCGTTGGACTTAAGATCCAATGGACGAATGTCCTCGTGGGTTCAAACCCCACTCCTGGTATTGATAACCTTAGTATTTTATGGTTACACTCATGTAGATGAAACTTATATCAACAACAACTTCTCAATTCTCAGCCCTTCTGGAATGGAAGGAAGTTCTGCTTCGTGGAATGCTTTGGCTTTGAGGGAAGTATCACTTTCATGGCTTCACCAAAGTTCAAGATTTCTTTCAGCACATTGTTTTATCATCACTAACTTCTGGAATTAAACAACTGTGTGAGATTTCCAACCCGGATGGCCGAGTGGTTAAGGCGTTGGACTTAAGATCCAATGGACGAATGTCCTCGTGGGTTCGACCCCCACTCCTGGTATTTTGTTCACTACACAATCTTGCAGAGATAAGATAATTGTGTCCTTGAACAATAACAGGATCTCACCAACAACTTCAGTCAACCAAGGAGCAGGTAAAGTAAGAACCATGTTGGCAGGTAAAGTAAGAACCAAGAAGCAAGGGCCTTGAGTCCAGGCCCTCATGTTGAATATGACAAGTCCTCCAACCATCCTTCTACAGCGTCTATACTGAGAGCAATATGAAGATGAGATATGATGTCTGGATGAAATCACCAGGATGGCCGAGTGGTTAAGGCGTTGCCCTCAAGATGCAATTGAATCAAATCCTCGTGGGTTCAATCCCACTCCTGGTAACCAGTTAATGCACCCTGCCCCTTTGGTATAAGCACCATCTGAAGGTCATCAGGTAACAGAAAGCATTAGAAAACCTCTGTTATAAAAGTGAGATTCACATGAAAATTTAAAACCTATAGGGCAAGTTTCATAGATCCAATGGGCAAATGTCCGTGTGGGTTCGAGTCCCACTCCTGGTATTCCGTTTACTTTACAGAGCTCGTGTTTGATCCACTACACTCAGCAGGATGCATCCTCTCATCTTCTCACCTTGGGAGGTCAGATGTTTAAGCTTTTACCAGACCTTTAATGAAATGATTAGCAAAGGAATTTGACTAGAGATCTCCTCGGGAGAGAGGGAGGTTGGTTTAATAGTTTCTGTGATTCAGACCTGTCGATGATGCCGCACATGTCGATCTGCAAGTTGCTGTAGTTTCCCAGCAGTCTTTGCTGCACCAGGATCAGGTCCACTGGCTGGTTGTCCACAGAGAGGAGGCGCATGCAGCCCTGGAAAATGTCGAAGGGGTTTGTACACTCCTGGTTATTGTCTTGGTCAGTGGGACAACCTGGATGAGGGAGGATGAAGAGCAGAAGGACAACAGGACAACAGTGAGGATCCAATCAAAGAGAAGCCAATACCAATGTCTTCAAAGGAAAATCTAATAATTAGAAGCGTTTGGGACATATGGGACATTTTGGCTTGATTTCTGGACAGAGGATGGAAGTGGAGACACGTCGTCCATCTTTATTCAGAGTCTATGATAAATTAAAGAGAAGTATAGATGTGAAACCGTAGTAAATGTGTTTCACTGCACAGAGAGCTGAGCTGTGGTGGATTGTGGTTTTTCAAGTGTCTGGAATCATGAAAATGTGGGTCAGACCTTGATCAAATTCCTTTGTAGTGGATTTAATGGTGTAGAAGAGACAGTGAGGGTGCGTTTGTGTAACGTGTAAATGTGAGCGTGCAGAATGATAAAGAGCCTCCAGCAATATAAAGAACAGACCGGGACTGAAAAACTGATGAGTGGAGAGAAAACAAAAGAGAGGAGAGTCAAGGAGAAGAAGAAGCAGCGAGGAAGTCAGTGGAGAATGAAATAAAGAGAAACAGGGGGACAGATGAGAGAGAGGAAAAGACACAGGAAGAGAAAGAGAGGAGAGAGATGAGAGGTGGAGAGGAGAGTGAAAAACTTTCATTATAAAACAGAAACAAGTTAATTGGGCGCAGTGCACACACAGTTGCAGAGGAGAATTCTGTTGACAACAACTGGAAACAGCTGGAAACAACTACAAGGAAAAACAAGGCTCATTTAAACAGTTAGTTTGTTTGACAGGTGAATTCTACGACAACGACAACGCTTTACTATTGTTATTCCACAACAACCAACAAAACTAAATATTACTCAAACTTGAGGCATCATTTTGTGAAACTGTTTGGACCCTGACTTCAGGAAAAGAGAATAAAGTATGAGTGAGTAAGTGTTCAATTTTTAAATGAGGGTCGTTAAATTCCTCATTCAGTTAAACATTCCTGAAATCTGAATAAAGACACTGAAACATCATAACATTCTGAAGCTTAACAATCACTGCTGCTGCCAAATGAGCCTGAACCTCAATTAGTTGAGTCAACACTACATCAGAGCTCTACTTTATCTTATTAATATAAATCTGTCCTGTTGTTATTTCAGTAGAAATACATCTTTCAATCTTTCTTCATTATAATAACTGATGACACGTTTGTGAAGCTCTTACCACCAAAGAAGAGTTGATGTCTAACGCTGACAGGAAACGAGGGGCTGGCGTGAGCGACTCCTCCTTCTCCTTCATCCACAGAGACGCTCAGACGTCCTCGATCGGAGGTGAAATCCACTGAGTGCCACTGACCGTCGTTAAGAGCCGAACCTGAGGAACATTTGAAAATATTACAAAATATAACAAAATACAACTGATGTACTTGTCCAATAGATAATAGAAGATAATCTAGAAAGGTGACCAGAAATCAGAGACCTCCATCAAGGCTGTTACACAACTTCCCCATTTCAAAGAAAGTCAAACTCATCAGTTTTTTCCTCTGATCATCCCCAACCACTCCACAACATGTCATGGTAATCGGTTGAGTAGTTTTTCCATTCAAACAAAAGCAAAGTCTAATAACAGCACCAGGATGGCCGAGAGGTTAAGGCGTTGGGCTTAAGATCCAATGGGTGAATGCCCGCGTGGGTTCGAACCCCACTCCTGGTATTATGATTTACCTTTAATGGTTACACTCATGAAGATGTTATTGATGATTGATGATTTATATCAACAACTTCTCAATCCTCAGCCCTTCTGAAATGAAAGGACTCTCCAAGAACGTTTCACATCTTGTATATCTGTTCATGGGAAAGTTAACACTTAAATATTATTGTCTTAACAAACGAAGCATGAATTTACTAAAGGAATTATTGATGAAGTATTTTTAAATAAAGACATATTGATGATGCAAACACTAGCAACACTAGCAACTAACAAGCTACAAAACATTTCTTCTCATCTATTGAGGATCAGAACAAACCTAATTTGGGTAAATATGACGGCGCTTTATTTGGGGGCCTCGGTTGTAATATGATGTTTGGTTTTAAATGTTAGAATTTACTTCTTAGACATTGAGATCAGTTTCAGTTTTATAAGTTGTGGTGTCTGACCTGCACTGAGCTCCAGCGGCGCCCTGCCAGCCTTCTGGATCTGCAGCCACAGTCTGGCCTCGCTCAGGTGCAGCCAGGCCACTCCCCCTTCGTCAGGGAGGTCAAAGGTGAGCAGAAGCCCCGCCTTGTTCCACGTCTTGAACTGGAACCCCAGGGACACGCCCTCTGAAGAGGACGCCATCGGCCCTGGAAGCTGGAGGAAGCTCTGGGGTCCGGGAAAAGTCACGGCGATGGAAACTGGCTCAGCACAAGAAAAGGTCACATTGCCCTGAGATGGAGAGGAGAGGAGATAGAGAGGAGTGAGAGAGGAGTGAGAGGAAGGAGAGAGGAGATAGAGAGGAGTGAGAGGAAGGGCGACAGGAAAAATTATTACTAGAGAGTTAGAGCTACATAAAACATGAATATTAATCAGTTGCAGAGGGCGTGTGGATGCGACCTCGTGTCACCGTGATCTCATCAGCGAGTCTCCTTGAGAATAAAAGCCATGAATTCAAAACCGAGAAGCCCAATGTCACCCGGCTCCGAGCCGTGGAGGGGAGGATATTTATGTGACCAGGACTATATAGACGTTTCCGTTGCGGTCCATTGTTTTGAGTGGTGGTAATGACACCGGGGTCCATTGCTGAAGCTGCAGCAGTAATATATTACAGTGCCGGGCTCTCTGCTGGGAATATCCCTGCCTGCTATCTTTATAATGCTCCTGAAACACAGATGACATCTAAAAGCCCTTTGTAGAGCTGTTAAACTGATATATGAAAGTACATGGTGGAGGATGCAGCCGCACTGCAAAGTATAAAGTAAAAAGTGAGCTATAACCCCCCCCCCAACACAAACACAAAATCCTCCACATGTACACACACAATCAGTTTCTACTTCTTTTAGCTGTCAGGCCTTTATGAATGCTCTCTCCTACAAAGGACTATAATGGTGTTAATCCTCTAAAACTCTAGAGCTCTGGTAAAACAGTTTCTATCAGAGCTGCAGACGAGCATGTGACATCTCAGCTCTCTGGTTCTTAACTGTGATGACTGGTCATGTGTTAGAAATGGTCCAGAGCTGCTGTGCAACTTCTCTAAAGGTCCTAATGACATGGGAAAAGGAAGTGTTAATGAAACTCTAATGATCTTCTTCTCTCCTCTGTCCTATCATCTGACACCGAACTCGTTAAGAGCTGATTAGCTTCATTAACCTTGTTAGCAGCTCGTTAGCAGATGACCACACTCGATTTCCCGGCTGCATATCAGATGGTGATGTGTTGCTTGAGCATGTGAGGTATTGGTCACTTGTGTAACTAAAGCACAGATCTATGATGGAGGTTGTGACTTGGTGAGTAGCCGCAGGATTCTAAGCACAGTGAGTGCATTGACTTTCAAAGGAGAATACCAGGAGTGGGATTTGAACCCACGAGGACTTGAGTCCATTGCATCTTGAGTGCAACGCCTTAACCACTCGGCCATCCTGGTGTTATTTATAAATATTACATCTTAAATAAAACAATCACAATATTTATGAGGGTGTGAAATCTGGTGCAGATCCAGATAATGTTCCAGACCTAGTGAGTTTATAAGTGGTTTTAAAAGAGGACAGTTGATGGAGGTCTGAGCTCTACTGAGGGACATTCTAGTTACACATGGTTCAGAGCTCCTCAGCACGGAGCTCGTTAATGTACACACATCTAATAACAATCGTCTTCTCTCCTCTGTCCTCTCGTCTCACACTGTCCTCGTTAAGATCTGATTAGCTTCATTAACCACGTTAGCAGCTCGTTAGCAGGAGACCACACAGGATTTCCCGGTGGTGGTTCAGGGATGTGAACATGTTGATACAGACAGAACCATACGCTCTTAGATGGTGACATGTCGTTACTTATGCATGTGGAGCTTCAGTTTCCACTGGAGGAGCTTCAGTGATTGTGTGTCATGGTGTTTGTTAGAACGTCTTGTAATCAGACACACACCAAACAGAATGTGTTATGAGGCTGCAGTCTCTACTGGAGGTGCCACAGCTCCAGATCCTGATGCTCAATTCTCTCTCAGACATAAAAGCTCAGTCCAGAGAGTCTGAGGAGCCGAACATCAAAGCTTTCTGCTTTTCCCCAAATGATTCACAAGATTTGTCATCATCACTCAGACTGCAGAAGTTCAAAACAACTTTCTGTACAACACAAAGAAACTTATGTAGACAAGTATTTCTTCTTTGTTGCAACTCTTTTAAGATAATCACTTATTTGTTCAGGGTATGTTTCTACTGATGATCATTGAGGCTCCGATCGCAAAGAGCAAAGAGGAAACAAAATTAATTTAAGAGATGATAAGCTTCACTAAATAAAAAGTTTGAATTAACATACTATATAAAATGCAAAATACTAGAATGCATCACTACACCGAGGTCCAACGTTACAGAGCTGCAAAATGCAAACAATCATGATATCATATCTCATATCGCCTGTTGCCTAGTTGTTCTTGTCCATTACAGTAGCTGTGTGTTCACGGCTGAATGATCTCACCATGAGAGTCACTTGCTGGTCGTTGTGTTTCGCTCGCTCTATCAGGTTCATGCTGTTGTAGAGCAGGTTCTCCAGGCAGCCCTGGAAGTTCCTCTTGGAGACGAGTGGTTTCTGAGAGTCGAGGCTCAGCGCCGCTCCGACGCTCAGCTGCACGGAGACAAAAAGATAAGAATTAAATATGTCTGCAGTGTAAATATCTACAGCCTGTTTCCATAGGTGTGTTTCATCCCACCTGCTCCATGTTCCAGTGGCTGAACGCTGCAGGGATCTGAACCCTCTCGCTGTGTTTGTCCACAGTGAGGTTGAGGTGAGCACTTTGCCTTTCCACCGCCACATGATGCCAGTGCTGGTCGTCCAACAGGCTGCCGAGGGAGGCAAGAGGCCGGGGCTCGGGAGAGGAAGTCCCACCTGGAGGAGGGGGGGTAAAGAGAAAGAACAGACGTCAGTGAATGACAATCAAAGATGATGGATGGACGGCAGAAGAAGAAGAAGAAGAAGAGGAGGCAGGAGAGAGTGAAGGAGTTTATTGAAAACTAATCACACAGTGAGAAATGGAAATGACAGAGACAGACTCAGACGGGTTTAATCAACACATCAGCGCCGTTTAATTTGCAAAGTCTGAACTCGACGTGAATGAAATGAGACTGGATGGATCAAAACTATTTAACTTTTTATTTCTTATTTTTCAGTTTTCTCATCATTATGTATAACAGCAGGTAAACCTTGTGAAGATGATTCCTCAGTAACACGTTGAGATCATTTCTTCAAATTTGGTAAACACGTTCACTTGGACTCGAGAATCAAATGATTAGAATCTGGTGTTTAAAGCTAAAAGTGTGTGTAAATGATTACATTTTGCCTTGTGAACACAACAAATCAGAATTGTAAAACATAAAACCTACCGTCTCCATGTGATTCATATAATTTCATTCTTAACTTGAGGCGTGCATGGTGATTTTAGTTGGTTCTATACTTTGTTTGGTTGTTTTCACACTTTTCCACCTGGTGTTATGGGATCAGACAGTTTGTTGTTTGCTGTCTCCTCGTTGTGTGACCTGCGCCTCTGCCTCCTCCTCACAGAGCGACCCGGTGTCGAGGGAGCGACAGCAGAGTAACAGCAGCGACGCTCACCAGCCTCCATGCTGTGTCTAAATATCTCACTTTCTCTGCGGCTCCCACAGAGAGGAGCACAGTCAGGTCACGCTCGCTCGTCTCATTAGGAGCTACCGCGGATCTGCATAAGCTGAAGACAAATATGTGACGAAGCCTAAACTGAAAAAAGTGCAGAAACAACACAGCGAGACGTTATTAATGATAGATGAGCGCCGGTCGGGTCCAAATATGTGGATCTATTCCCCCAAAGTACTCGGGAGGGAAACTTTGTGTTTGTGCAGAGAGAGAGGGAAGAGGAGAACGAGCTGAGAACAGACAGTCATTAAAAATGCATCAGATGTTCTTCAGGGAGAAACTATGCGAGCTCCGGAGAGACGGACGGAGACAGCCGAGGAAGATGATGGACAAATTCATCTTTGATACGTCCGCCAAGTTTGAGAGAGGATGTTCAGTGTGTTCAAAGATGATTTCCTCCTCACACACACACACAGAGAGAGAGAGAGAGAGAGAGAGAGAGAGAGTTAAGAAGTGGACCTCAGGAAACACGTAGATTATGAAGAGGGATTTGATCACAGACTGGACGAATGGAGAGAGACGCTGTAATCGATACGAGAGACGTAAAAACACAAAGCATCACTTTCCTGACATTGATTAATGGAGGAGGTTTTGTGTTGGTGGAGGAGGAGGAGACGGAGAGGACTCTATGAGTGAGCGTTACTCTGGATGGAGGATTTCATTACTGCTTGACTGGAAAGAGAAAGATGGAATCCATACGAGTGGTTCCGAGGGTAAACAAATAGAAAAATATCTTTATTGATATTAATACATAGAACCATCACTGTTTTTCTGTGTGTGACGGTTTCCTCTCTTCTTGGCAGTGAAGTCGTTTTTCAGATCGACCTCCACTACACGTGTCCAGAGTCATTTAATAAACACACTTTGAAGGAATTGAACAAAAGGTCTCGAGTGGGATTTGTCGCAATTCGAAATGAAA
This sequence comes from Pleuronectes platessa, assembly GCF_947347685.1. NCBI lineage: Eukaryota > Metazoa > Chordata > Actinopteri > Pleuronectiformes > Pleuronectidae > Pleuronectes > Pleuronectes platessa. The sequence continues at coordinate 2,682,065 of NC_070638.1, forward strand.
TTCTCTCTTTTCTTCACTTCACTGTTGATTCATGAATATATTTCTGACACATTTCTGAGCTTCATAACTTTGTTTGTGTTTAATTGTCTCAGCACGGCTCAGACTTTGTCGAGACGTCTCTTGATGTTTCATTATTCTGACAAACACATAGAAACAGGATTGCTTTGATTACAACTTAATTTAGTAAAGTAAAATCATCTTTTTAGACTTTCCTGTCATCGGTGCCTCTTTTATTATTTCATGTGAAATCCTTGTGTTTTTCTAAAGAGTGTGTTACATTCTGCTCACGGAGGGAGTCGCTCACAGGTCTAATCGAGTCGCTCTCCTGAAGCTCTGTGTCCGTCACAGAGCGTCTCGGCACCGAGCAGGAAGCTCTGGAATGATTCCAAACCTCGGTCACAGAGGGAAGAGCTCGTTTGAAGTTCTGCTGCCTCACAAGTTTCCTTTTGTGTTTTCACATCACTAACTTTCTACCACACTAGCTGGTGTTACACTGAGTTCAGGCACAAGCTGATTACATTACCAGCCTCACTGTCTATTTCGATTTCTTAATAGACTTAAACCCATTTTTGTTTATCAGCGGCGGGGGAACATATTCTGCAAATTAAAAAATGCTCATTTGTAATTTGAAAAATATTAGTTATCTACAGTGGCTACGATTAGAGTGTCTGCTCCATGCAGGGAGGACGGGGACTGACCAAAACGTTTCCATGTCTATTTAACACTGATGCATCAAACTGAAGAAACAAGAGGTAATAAAGAACCAGAGTTCTCTTTGCAGACTCGTGTCAAACACACAGTCCAAGACATATTCAAACCAAAACAAAGACATGTAGAATCATAAAGTAATATAGGCTTCTTCCGACAGGGAAGACAATTAATGGAATTATGTTAACGAGTATTAATGGAGTCACATTAAAGAGAAACCTTTCTTCAAACATGGCCTCTTCATCAAATCTATTCAGCAGAGTCACAACTTCTGTCGCATTGTCTGAAGTCACAGAGGATGTAATTACCTAAAAGTGATCTGACTGTCTGCAGCAGAACTACTCAGCTCATTTACATGACACGCTGTGGAAGGATGGAGCCTGAGACCCAAAGAAGAACCCCTTCAACTTCAGAGGGGATCCATGTAAACAGGGGGATCCCACATTTGTTTTCACGAGTTAGGGAGTTAGCTTTAACTCTCAGTAACCCAGTTTCATATCAAATCCTTTTAAATCTTCTCCTGTCTCTGTCCAATCAAATACTCTCAAATCACATGATGACGTGTGAGATGTTTGACCAAATTCGACTTTACATAGAAAAATAGAGTTTAGCCTCATTTAGATACTAGTGAATATAACGTCTAGTTTCTAGTGATTCAGTGTTTACTTTCCAGACAGTGTTGCAGCTCTGTTACTCAGAGTTGCCTCATGTAGAGAACTGCCCTGGGAAGGAGCGGGGGGGGGTTGGGGTTAGACCTGGATCTGAAGGTGTTAGCAGAGCAGAGTCGACCATGTGTGAGCTCAGGGTCGACCCACACAGCAGACAACCTCGATAACACAATCTGTGTGACCTAAAAAACAACACACAGGAAGGAGACCGAGCAAATCGAGTCCAAAATAGGAGAAAGCAGATGAAGGACACCGGAGTAAAAACAGAGGATTATGACCAAGGGAAATATGAATTTATATGTCTATTAAACGGGTCTGTGTGTCAGGGACAGAGAGATTGTTACGTGAGGAGACAGAAATATGAAGAAATGGAAATAAATCACCTCTTCTGATGTGTAAAAAAAACAAAGGAATGAAAGATCTGAGGAGACAAACAAGACAAACAAAACTAATTAGAACAGCACGGGTGAAGAACAGAAGAGCAACCAGTTGTGGGGGGGGGGACAAAGAGGGGGCGAGAGGAAGAGGAGCAGCTGAAGATGAAAGCGAAGAAGAGGACATGGTGCTTGTTGTTTTCCAGTGTCGATCTGTGGGAGCTGCAGCGGCTCCTCTCAGTCTCTCCTCCTTCACCTCAATGGATGGTTTTAATTCTCTCTCTCCGAGCGGCAGCCTCTCTCGCTCTCTGACGACTGCCGCTGCCGCTCTATTAAAAGTTGATGCAGCCCTTAAGGTGGAAACGTCTTCCCATCGGTTCTCACTGGAAGCACAGGGGCTGGACGTGTTGTATTAAGACAGTTTGTCGACTTGAGGAGACGGCTTGTGAAGGTGATGAAGGTAATCACCGTGATACAGACGTTCCAGAGGTGTCGCAGTTCTTTTTAAAGGTGAGGCCCAAGTGACTGGGATCAAGGGAACAGTTGACTTGAAACGTCCAAAACATCTCTTTAAACTATTTATTTCTTTTGAGGAATACTGCTATTTATTGGTGAGGCGAAGCAATTTTGCGTGAGAAGAGATGGGGGAGAAAGAGAAGACATGGAGGGAAACAGGATGATGGAGAGAAAGATGAACAGATGATGGAAGATGAAGGATGCTGAGGTGAAGAGAAGGTTTTTCGGTCCTGGTTTTAACGTCCTGAGTGATCCCATCACGAGAAGACTGATATTTATACAGTGTTTTGAGGTGTTTAAGACAATTTTTGACAATTTTTATTTTGTGTATTTTATCTAAACGTCTTCAGATAACTACGATTTGTGTGAAACATCAGGTTGAGGATCATAGTTGAAGTATTTTTCCTCTTCTCATTAGTTTACATATAATCTCTGAACAATATATTTCAGGAGTCTGTTTCTGTGTCTCCTTTAAAAGGTGGAAATTATGTTTAGCTTCACGCTGCTCATCTGGTGTGTTGTACCTGTTCTGAGCAGCAGCTGCAGTTTTCCTCTCTCTAACTCCAGACTGAGTCCGAGTCCTCCCTCTCCCGCCGCCTGCAGCAATGTCCCAGAATTCCTCAGGGTCTTGAACTTCAGAGAGACGACCTCTTTGGATGAGCGCCTCGCCCCGGGACTCCACCTGTACACGAGGCCGCTGGCACCGTCCAACGCCACCACATCAGAGGCTGAAGGGAACAGACAGGAAGAGGATCAGGTCACGGTGACCTTCAGTCAGATTTAAAGTCCTCTACAGTGTCCCTGGGATAAAACATTCACCAAGAAGAGAGGGACGCACGTATGAAAACTACACCTCCGGCATAAAACCTGCTCCCCTGCCTCCGGACAGAGATGGTTTTGCTTAGTGTGGAGTTCTGGTTGCAGCAGAAGGTGTGGAGGCCCGACTCTTATTCTGTTTATCACCTTTCAACAATAAACTTCTCTTTTAGTGTCGGCTGCTTCCCGGGGATTTGGGCTGAGGTGAGCTGAGGTGAGCACTGTGTGTGTGCGGACTGTAATGAATGGACTGCTTACACAGAGCTGTTTAAAAAGAGCAGCAGCAGCCGCAGCAGCTCTGGCGTCAATTTTCTCCTTTTCGGCCCGAACAGCTAATTTCTGACTGAATGTTTTTTAATGAACTTGGCAAAGTCTCACGTCAGGACTCGCTCACAGGAGCAGCAACACTTCGCTCGCACTAATGCTCTTATTGGATTGTACAGAGCATTTCCTGCTGATTACAGAGCATCGGGGCAGAAGCTCCAGAGCGCTGAGTCATGCTCTGTGTGTGTAAAGCTGAGAACCTCCTCTGCTCAACTGATTTAACTTGTGATGTCATTCTAGAATATTATGTTTTATCTCTTTATAATTATCCTGAAACATGACATCACATCACTTTGTTTTCATAGGAAAGTGGAGGTTTGAAACAAGCAGAGAGAACGGGGGGGGGGGGGGGGGGGGGACGTGCACCATAGGGACGGGTCGGAATCGAACCCACGGCCTCACACTTAACATTTAACTTTTAAATGATTGTTAACTCCAGTGTTGGTGCTGTTACGGGACAAACTGTTACGGGACAAACTCAAAATGACTTAAAAGCTCAGAGTCTCCTGACTCTATCTGAGCAAAGCATTTTAAGATCATTGTATCACTGAACACTGCACTCACCCCTGTGTGTGTGTGTGTCTGTGTGTGTGTGCTGTTAATGTCCTTAAATAACAACACTATTTAATAAAATCCATCTTTTAAATGTGTCTCTTCTTCCTGAGGCAGCAAACACAGCAAGATACACCACCAACACCTTCTCTTTCAGTAAAATATGCCAATCAGGTAGTTCCACCTTCTACTGGGAGTCAAGCAGAGTTTTGAATCCTATAAACTTCTTTCTCATAAAAACTTTCCAAACTCCACAAGAAGCCACAACACGAGGAGCAGCGACAGGTTTGATCTCTGCTGCTCGGTAACCTGTTATTATTTGTGTTATCCCTCCACAGTGATGGAGTCGGTGTTGATGTGTGTTACCGCTGCACACAGTGTGAATCAATCATCTGATGTGTGCTTTGTTTCACAGGGAAACAACGTGCTGAGTGAGAAGAGAAATTAAAATGGAACAAAGGGCGACACAATATGTTTTGTGTGCAAGATAAACACTGGGATACGTGTTGTTGTTTTGTGTAATGTTAACACAATGAGGTGAGAGTGTGAACTGATTGTGAAACATGGAATTATTTTCCAAGAGAAGGCCTCTGTGGTTTCCTGTGTCCCTGGGAAATCACACAACATATAAGTGGTAAACAGACTTTCACTTTCATTTGACCCAAATTAAATCTATGGTTGAATATTAAACGTTGACCCCCTCCCCCCCCCCCCCCCCCT